>NC_140483.1:120390590-120468090 GCF_964271855.1 Acomys minous
GTTTTATCTACTGAAGCTGCTCTGGCTTTGCTATCTGGGGCATTAATATCTATATCTGGAGCAGTGCTGTTTAATTGCTCTGTGGATGAGTTTCTCTGCTGCTGACCTGAAAACGGCCGGCTTGAATCTGACATCAGGGTCTCTTAGGGCATCTTCCAAGAAGAGGTAACCTTGTTTGTCCCTTGTTGTTCTACATTCATTAGTCCAACGCTGGCCTTTACCACACCTTCTGCATACTCCGGAAGGCTGGAGCCTTCTTTTAGGGTTATCTCTAGGAAAAAAAAAAAAAAACATTGTTTCTAGGACCACCTTACCTACCCTTTCTTTCTTTCTTTCTTTCTTTCAGGTTTAGGGGGGCAAGACAGAGTCTCTCTGTGTAATAGCCCTGGTTGGCCTGGACTCACTTTGTCTTGCCTGGCCTTGAACTTATGAAGATCCACCTGCCTTTGCCTCCTGAGTGTCAATATTAGAAGCGTGCACCACCACACCTAGCTTACCTTGCTTGCCACAATTAAAATATTTGACAGTTTGGCTTTTCTTATAACCTTTAGAGATAACTTTTCCTATTAAAGTTGCCTCCTTAAAATTCTTAAATCTAGCATTTCTATGGGATTGCATATAAATTCTTTATAATCTGGGGGTGTCTGTGGTCGGCTGGTACTTGATGTACAGTAGCCAGATAAGCTAAGGTTGGTCTTCTAACAACCTCTGGCTAACTTTCTTATTTTCATTATATAGTGGTACAGTAAGCTCTGACCTTAGTTCCTCTGTCTCTATCTTAGTATATTTTTTATTTATCTTTTTTCTACTTTTTCTTCTAAGGCTTGTCTCTACTTTTTCATATTTCTCTTTTTCTTGCATCTCTAAAGCCCATTCTGGTTATTAAGGCTAGAACAGAAACACCAACATGATGATAATCATATCGGTAATGTGCCAATCTCAGCTAAGCTGTTTGTTTCTTAATCTTCTATATCTTTAAGTCATCTAATATGGCATATAGAGTCCAAAAGCTCGTTGTTGTTGTTGTTGTTGTTGTTGTTGTTGTTGTTTCATCCTTCCATGTCTTCTTCCTTTTAATTTTATTAATTTTGAATTATTTATATCTATAATTTTCTTCTATTTGTCTCTTTCTTTTTAGCATTTATGCATAATTCCAAACATTATTACCTGATCAGAAGTTCATCTGTACTGGGATTTCTGTCTAGCTCCTGCAACTCGAGTATGACTAGCCCCATTCCTGCCCTTCCACTCTGTTCAAGCAGAGAAACCACAGCTTCTGCTGTTTGGGACCTGTCCCTAGGCTGGAATGTGCCCTGCCACACTGGGCTGAGCCAGTGTTTGCCCGCCCAGAGATTCAAGCCTCCTCACGTTAGAGATCATGCCTACCCACCGTTCACAGGTCCCACTGTGCCAGTGGCTCCAGGCCACACCTAGTGGCTTGCGCCCCACACCAAGCAGCGGGCTTCTCAGAGCAGTGCACAGATCTGGGAAGCCCTTACCTATGTGGACATAGGAGCTGTCTACCTCCCAAGCCTGGCCACAGCCCTTGTATACAGCAGTAGGTGCCCTTTAGCATGGCTTGCTGATAGGATCAACTACTGCTTGTCCCGGGCACATGCACATTGGCCCTGGGCTGCGGCCTCTGACCTCTGCTCACGCCAAGCCTCTCCGAGCCACCTCACTTCTCAAAGCAGCACAGTTCAGGAGAGTGGTCACCTTTCCGAGCCCTGAGCTTTCCGCAAGCCCACGGGATGGGACTGAGACAACCCGCCATGCCAAGCTCGTGAGAACCTGTAGCAACTTTTCCCTGCTCTGCCCCGCCAACCTTCCAGACAAAGTAGTGCTGGTGACTTCATCCTCTCTTTTTTTCTCAGCCTCTCCTCTCCCAATCAGCTAGGAAACAGCCTTTTTTCCCCCCGGGGGAGTGAGTGCTTGTTTGTACCTTCCAGCCAGAACTTTTCTAATGTTTGAATCTTTTGTTCTAAGCTTGAATTTCTGTCTAAATTTAGATTATTTAACTAGTCCATGTAACGATAACTAGTCCACCGACCAGTCCAGCTGGTCAGTTATTGGGGGGCCGAGGGGGGTCTCAACCTGTATTTAAAGAAATGGGCGAGAGAGACGTAGAGCTCAAGCGAACAGTTGCTTGTCAAGAGCCGTTTATTGAAGGTAATGGCAGGCTTTTTAAAACCTGCTTTAGTGAGGGCGGGGGTACGCAAGGAGAGTAGTGGAAAAGTACAAAATCTTCTGGGTTGAGCCCCGGGAACATTTGCAAGGGGAGGGGTCTTCCAGGTGAGACAAAGCAGGATGTCTCTGTGGTTATCTTAGGATCAGATCGCTGTCTTCTCAGGACTAAGCCGGATGCCTTGCATACCTAATGAGTGGCCCAGCAGGATGTTTGCTGCAAATACTGAATGGGTGGGGGTCGGCCTCAGGCCTTTTGGTCCCTGGCAGATTATATGCCTAACACATTGGACGCCAAATATAAAATTAAAAGTAGGGGCTTTTCTATTATGGTTCTACCTCCCAAATAATGATACAGAGACCTATTACATTTATTAGGGAGGATATTACCTTATAGCTTGGCAGATATTGATCTACTCTAATCTGACTATGCTGGCCTAGCCTACTTCCCAGACACATGTCCCATCTTAATCTTATCCTGGCTGCCCCTGCTCCGTCTGTGTCCTCATGGCGACCTCCTCACAGCAACCTTCTCTCTCTCTCCCTCTCCCTCTCTCTCTCTCTCTCTCTCTCTCTCTCTCTCTCTCTCTCTCTCTCTTGTGTTTGGGACCCTCATGGGATTGCAAGTTCTGCCTTAACTCTTCTCCCAGCAGTAGGCTGTTCAGCTCTTTATTAACCAATCTTTACACAGCACTGAGACAGGAGGTGCTCTGTAGAAATTATATTGCCAATATCTGGAATACAATCATATCTCTGGGTACAGAAATGAGCATTTCAATACACAATGCACAAAACCATCCCACAACAGTGCTGCCCATACAGGCATGGTTGTGGGGCCATCCACTACAGCATGCCTGACCTGCTGGGGACCACACACTTTTTAAAAAATCAACTAACTCCCCTTCCCCTAGCAACCATCAACTGTCAGTAGCTCCTCATCTAGGGTGTGAGCTCATAAGCCCTCCTGTCTCCATGCTAAATATAACGTTAACTGGACTGGTCATGTGAGAGTCTTGTGCAGGCATCTACAGCTATGTTAAGTCCATGAGTTCAGGTGTCCTGTCATGTGCAGAAGACCCTGCTTCACGATAGTCCTTCTAAATTCTGGGTTTTACAATCTTTCCACTCCTTATTCCTCAATGATTCCTGAGCTTACTGGAGAAGGGTATGATATCTGTGTCTCACTTATGGCTGAGCACTGTAGGCACTGTCTTAAACTCTATTTTACTTGGGATCCCTTATGCCCCTACCTCTCTTCCAATCCCACCGACCCTAGGTAGGAGAGAAAGAAGGTTAGAGGAGAGAGAGGATGTAGAACACTTTGGACTTAGTTCAAGCTAGTTAGGATCACTGGGTTCTTTGGGAATATACCAACCTCAGTTGTCAGGATATCTAGTGGTACAGTAACAATAAATGGCAAACACAACAGCAGGAGATTCAGCAGCCTTTTTCCTCCTCTGTCCATCTCCCAAACCCTCATAATGGTCTCTCTCTCTCTCTCTCTCTCTCTCTCTCTCTCTCTCTCTCTCTCTCTCTCTCTCAGCTATCATGTTTAAACTCTTTCCAAGTTCTCATAATTAAACTATCTTAAATCCTCACAATTAAACTATCTCCAGCTGGCAAAGACTACATCCCACATGAGGCTGCTATTAGCTGTGGATAAACTAAGGCAGCCCCAAAGCCCACACTTGGGACTAAAACAAAAACATGTTTACGTAACATAACTGAGTTTTTAAAGAAACAAAAACTTCCACTATAGAGAACTCCACAGATAATTAGTCTCTGCACTTTGACCAGTTGTGACTTTCTGTATTGACTGTCATCCACTGCAGACATGCTTCTCTAATGAAGACTGGGAGCTGCACTATTCTTTGAATACAGAGATATGTATTTAGAGAACAGTTTGGTACTAAGTCCATTTATTAAAATAGTAGAATCAAAAACAGTAGGTTCATCTCTAGGGCCTATAAGCTCCCCAATTATGGGTTCTTTGTTGTATTTACAGTAGGGGGCATGTGTTTTCTGCTGTGAAGCAGGCTTTAGATCCAATCAAAAAACAATAGGTTACCCTTATAGTACCCATGTTATTATTGTAGCCATGAGCACACTTTGTCATGCCAGTCATTACTGTAGCTCACAGGTTCACAGCTAGGTAAGACTGTTAATAACTTCCCCCCATCCCCACAAGCTACGTGACACCCTTCCAGTAGTATAAAAGCCAATTAGCAAGGAAAAGGCCTCCTAGTCAGTGCCAGCCTGGTTTCTCCATATCCTATAGCTGAAGTGAGTAGTGTCTTAGGCAACAAAGTCTTATCACCAAGAAACATGGGCTTGCCATGGCATTCTGGTAACAATCCTTATTATTTAAGCAGGGTTGCCTTGTCTCCAAATGTTAAGAATCTCATTTTTTCAAAGGGTACCAATAATAACAATTTAGCTGATTTCTGGAGGACGCAAATATTCAATTTATCTGAATTACTGAGAACGGATCCCTAGACTCAATAGATCTCAGTTCCCTTATAATGTTGCCTTATTATCATGCCTTTGATAGTATATTCCATGCAGTTGTTGTTGAAATTCTCACCATCACATTTTAGTAACAGCTCTCTAAGGACAGATGAGGATGCAAATGATTTAGCTATCTACAACTTGTGAAGTCCAAAGGCTTTAGGTACCACCTACAGACTCGAAAATTTTAGACTCTAGAGATAGTCTAGACTGAATGCTTTCTCTAGTTTCCTTTTAGAATAGAACCTGCCCTTCAAACAAAAATTGTCTATAGAAGTTCTATACAAAATATACATAACTGAGATGACGTGGTGGCTGTGACGAAGGTGGAAAGGCCAAACGTCACCTACTTAACTACTTATTCCCATCCATACAGTGAGTGATGCCTTGAAGCATAGACACAAGACTCCCCAAGTCACCAAACAACATGGTCAGAAATCTGGTTGTCTACTATAATGCTCCTGTTTGGTATTTAAAGAACCAGAGCCTAGAAAAGCTAAGTCACTACTTTAGTGATGTTCAGACTCAAGTCTAGAAACTCAGACACTTTGCAATTGATGATAGTGGTCAGCCCCCAGCGATGTCACAAATGGAAGTAGAAAAGAAACCATCTGTGGTGTTGTACCACTTTGACAGCTAGTGTTGTCTTCTCATCATTTTCTAGTACCTACCACCCTCATTTTAACCTTTAAGTGACACATATTTCCCATGCACCACTAATCTAGTACCCCACTTGTTTCCCCACAATATCCATCCTCCACACCTGTTATGTCTCTTCTCTCTCAAAACTTAACTACCCTCTCTCTTGTTCCTTCATTATTCAGGACAAATTAAGGCACTGTCCAAAAACCCACAAATATGTATTTGGCACATTCACCTATTACCTAAGTAATTTGTATACACTTAACAATAGTCTCCTAGAAATTCTTTTTATAAAATAAATCTAAGAGGAAATTTTAGTTGATCATCAAGAAGTTCTAGATTCTCTCACATCATACCAGACCCTAGCTGTACTAGGAACACTCTGCCAGCTGTGTCAGTCATTTTCCCCATTTCTTTGATTCCCAATCACATTCTCAACACGGATGCTGGGTGCTCACAAAGCCTCAGTAGTTGAAACATTACAAATAGTAGACAGATGTTAGAAAAAAATCAGCTTCCTTCTGAGATGGGCCTTCTCATAAGTTATAGTAGGCAGCCTTAAACCCATATGCATGTAGGGAGTAATAACTAGACATAGTGATTTTGCATATACATATATATATTACATATGTATATACATACCATGTGAATGAGAACATGGAGATGAGAGATAAGAGAAGCAACACAGGAGGAGTTATATGAGAGAGGGAGAAATGGATTTCATAGAAGAAGAAGAAGAGGAGGAGTATAAAAGGAAAAAATAGTCCCCTCCTAGGCTCAAAATTAGTACAAAGAGGCATATATTCCAGAGTGAGTTCCATGCAACAAAAAAAAAAAAAAAAAAAGATCCAGAGACAATAAATAAATACTACACAACTCACCTCACTGAAAACATCCAACTAAATCCTGATTGATTCTCAGGTTAAGTTCTACATACTTGTTCTGCTTAAGTCATGTCTCCTAATAGTCAGGGTGATTCATATCATCCTCGGGTTCACAGACTTGTTCTGCAATAAACAGCTGCTCCCTCTAAATATGCCAAACTCTCTGAATGCCCATGCTGAGGATGTGAACCATAGTCCACCTCCACCACACACACTCTAATTCTTGACAATAAAGGAAGAAAATAAGTCAGACCTCATAGCCACCCATAAAGATTGTGTGGAGAGGGACACAATTACTATTGTGGGAAAGCAATCTGAAAGGTATTTCAGATTTGCTAATATGTCTAAGAGGAGAACAGTTGGCTATCAAATAGTCACTACCCACTGAATGGCATTCTAAACTACCCGGTCTTGAGGATATTTGTCACTTATTCCTAGGAGATTTGTCAAAGTATTATTTTCACACCACTAATAAATGCTGTAAAAGTTTAAAAATTAAACAAATGCTGTAAGTTCTGGAACTTCTCTTATCTAAATCTATATGATCTGGAAATATTTAGCAAGAGAATCTGTAATGCAAAGCAGATATATAAAGGGTCCCAAGGAAGGCCCCGGGGAGAAGCCAAACTATTAATTACATGTTAAACAGAAAGCCTCAGCATCAATTGCCCATGCTGTGAAGAACAAAGACAGATGTATTCTGGAGAAATGAACAGAAAATTCCAAACTCCTTGGCTCCTTTAATAAAGGCCCTAATTTAAAGGGTATTATGGTGTGTGTTTTGTTTAGATTATACGGAGAAGAATTTGTCACAGATTGAAAAGAAGAAGGCTAGAAGCTGGAGAGATGGCTCCATGGTTAAGAGTGCATACTGTTCTTGCAGAGAACAAGATTTGGTTTCTAGCACTCACACATCAGACACCTCACAAGCACCTGAAACTTGAGTTCCAAGGGATCTGATGGGCCCTTCTGGCTTCCATTGGGCACCTACTGTCACATGCACACACCTATACAGGCACACACATATACACATGATTTAAAATCAAATAAAACTTGAAGAGGAAGAAGGAAGAGGAGGAGGAGGAGGAAGAGGAGGAGGAGGGGGAGCAGGAGGAGGAGCAGGAGGAGGAGCAGAAGGAGGGCTGGAAAATAGCTCAGTGGTAAAACAGTCACTAGCACACAGAGCCCTGGTCTGTAATGCCAAAACAAATTAGAAGAAGAACGTTAAGTTTGCTGTGATCAAGAACCAAAAAAAAAAAAAAAAAAAAAAAAAAAGAACCAAACGAAACTTAAATGAAGATTATCTGACAACAGTTCCAAATTGAAAACATGTCTGTAAGCCTCTCACTTTCAAAAGGAGAGCCACACTATCCCTCAAACACCTCTATCTTAAATATAAAAGTGAAAATAAAAATAAGATAGCGTGCACATTCAGAAGTAGTTACCACGCAGCGATGTGTGGTTGGCGTATTATACAGCGGAACATCAGCCACCGAGTCTGTAACTTGTCATATGTGCCCTCTGATTTCTCAGATGAGAGGCTATGTAACAGTTAAGCAACGTCAATCACACCGGTTGATTTGGTCTAGAGTGAAGAGTGCTGTAACCTGCACACAGAGGGCACAGTTTGACCCACTTTGCAAATGGATCATCAAAAGCTCTCTGCCTTCCACATAAAACCTAACACCTTGTCTGCACCACCCCAAAAGACCCACTGCATCTTTCCAAAAGCCATAACCACCTACAGTGACACATCCTTGCACACCACAGGGGCCCCCAAACAGCTAGCACAATACACTAGGCCTATAAAGTCTTTTTTTTTTAGTTTGTTTTTGTTTTGTTTACGTGCTAAATTCCCCTACCTCCTCTCTCCGGAGCTATTAAGTGTTTCTTTCTGATGCCGGTGCAATCTTGTTTTCCCTTTGGCTTTTGCCATCCAACTCTGGGTCACTGCCAACCAGGCTTGGGAAGAGCCAGCTGGCTCCTGGAAACCTGCTTGGCAGAAGTCACTGACCCTTTTATTCCATGCTACCTGGCTGCTTCCTGCCACAAGGAGGGTTTCCCATAGCGGATGGGAGGCATTTCACACAGGATGAGCAATTATTTGTGTTGTGTTTCGCCACTGACTCTTTATTGCTCTCCCAGGAAGACCTGATAGAATTTCTCTAAAAAGGCAGGAAGGATATAAACCTGGGAAAGTTTGTAGTCACTTACTTCATAAGGCTATTATTGTGTCGTTGATAGATTTTATTTTTCAGGTGTGTGTGTGTGTGTGTGTGTGTGTGTGGTGTTGTTTAGGATTGTACCCAGAGCCCTTCTGCATGCCATGCAAGCATTCCACCACTGACTTACATCCCCAGACTTTACAGGTATTTAAAAATACCCATTTCTCCAAAAAAGTATATTTGTTTAATAAAACAAGATTCCATTAGTGTATGAAATATTGTTGAAAATGGTCTTCAGACAGTTACATGTTATGTAGAAGCTGTGAGAACACATGTAAAATTCAAATGAATTGCTTTCATATCAGGATGGCTTTTAAAAAGAATCAATCCTATCTTTTGTCATAATTCACAGAAACTGCATAAAGTTTTATCAGGTAATGATGACTCTTAGGATCTATTGTTACACACATGTATACAGAGAGGATGGGGACGAGAGCACATTTCAACCTCAGAAAAGAAAATGGCCTCATTAAGAAGCCCAATTCATAATACATCCCAGAAAATTAGGAAAATACTCCCCGCTCTGCATTTGGCCCTGCTGTCAGAGCCACTGTCTGTAGATTTAACTTCCATCAACAGGTTTCCCCAGCCACCACAGAGAAAAAGGAACAAAGCAATCAGTTCTTAATTTAATCATCAGGTCATTTTTTTCTTATATAAAGTCTTCAAATGCTTGACAACAAGATGATAAAGTACGTATAGGCATATCTTTGCAGAACATATAAATGAATTATAATAAAAATACTAACCCAGATTATTCAAATATGTAAGTAAATAAGGTATATAAGCAAAAAGTAAATTTAAGTATAAACATATATAAGTTTAAAGACTTGTATAAAGTAATAAAGATAATGTAAGTATAAGAGTCAAGCTTAAAAGCATATAAGTATATTATACTTAGAAAGTGATAAAATAAGCCAGGTGTGGTTGTGCATCCCTGAAATCCCAGCACTTGGGGATGCAGAAGCAGGTGGATCTCTGTGAGTTCGAGGCCAGCCTGGTCTACAAAGTGAGTCCAGTACAGCCAAGGCTACACAGAGAAACCCTGTCTCCAAAAAAAGTGACAAAATAATAATGTAAACAGAGAATATAAGTAAAACATATATGCTTAAAGGTATAAATATATAAGCACATTTAAATGTTTAAAACTAACTCTGGAGCTAGAGAGATTGCTAAGCAGTTAAGAGCACAGCTTCCCTTGCAGAGGACCCACGTTTGGTTCCCTGCACCACAGAATGGCTCTAGTTCCAGGGAATCTGATGCCCTTTTCTAGTTTTTTCTGGCACCTGGTAGGATCATGGTGCCCAGACATACATGCAGGTAAACACATAAAGTGAATGTTACAGTGGTTTTTCCTCCCAGCCCCAAGCTCCCAGGATAATGACTCAGACTCAAAATATATTTATAAATACCTAAGCTATATAGCTACGCTCTTCTCTGACTATCTCATAACTTAAAATAATCCATTCTAATCTACATTATGCCACTTGGCTGGTTACCCCTCCTCAGGTACGATGCATCTGTCCTCCTCACATTTTCCAGGCAGTTTCTCCTGTGCCTGGCTCTATCCCAGAATCCTTTTTGCCTGCCAGATGTCTTACCTTCTATTCTACCCTTTCCTATGGCCTTAAGGTTTTGGTTTTTATTGTTTTTAAAATTATCTGTATTAACTGTAGGCCCGGCTAGCAAGCAATCAAGACACAGACACTTGTTGTATTTTTAAAATAGCCTTATTTAACCTGGGGCAGGGCAGATATCAATCCTCTAAACTACCTTCCATAGTGGGGCAGGCATGGGATCCCTGCCTCAATCCCATGTCATCTGCTTCTAATAACTTCTATCAAGCTACCTCCCATCCATAATCCCAAATACTTGCTAATGTTCTTCATCTGGGCTGGATGCTCCATCCACGCCACAGGCCATGTGCTTCTCCTCCAGCTAACCCATGGCGGCCTTCCTCTCTTCACTTCAGGTCTCTCTCCTTTCTCCTCGTGGAGGTCTTTCTTCTTCCCAGAATTCCTCTCTCTTAGCCCCACCTATCTCCTCTGCCCTGCCCAGGTGGGATGGCTTTTTATTAAGCAAGAGGTGGGTCAGAGACAGCCTGTAATTAGCATCAAAATACATCAGACCATCCTCCAACAGGTTTTTTGGTTGGTTGGATGGGTGGGTGGGTGGTTGGTTGGTTGGTTTTGTGTTGTGTTGTTTTGTTTTGTTTTGTTTTGTTTTTTGACAAGTGATGCTTCCATACAATACCCAAGATATTCTCTCTACAAATAAGAAAGCGGTGTTTTAAAAATTAATTCTTCTGTGTTTAGATCTGGTGTTTAGACTCACTATTTAGATAGTTTTTGAAAAATCCTTCAATACCTTGGTAAAGTCAAGAGATCTGAGGCTGCTACGGACCTCTCCTGAAGAATTCGCCTGCTACTCTGCACACTTTGGTTATAAAGACATGGCCAGTTCAAATGGGTAACTGAAGAAAGTTAGGCTGGTTTTTCTTGTAAATGGCCCTTCTAACTGCGCAAGCTTTTTATGAACCTGTTTGGCTGGTTGATTGGTTGGTTGGTTGAGTGGGTGGATGGGTGGGTGGGTGATATGGTTTTAGTACTAATAAGAAACTTCCTGCCTCACAAATATCTCTGTCAGATATATTGGGCCAGAAGGCTGAAGATGATGCTACAACATTATAGAGAGTGTTAGGTGACTGTTGAGGCAGTAAACTGTCTCAGTCATTTTTTCATTTTGGAAGCTGCTAACCTGCACTCCAGGTTCACTTGAGTATTTAAGTCTTATCCCTTCTCAAGTCTCTGATGGGATTGAAGGCCAAATAGTTTAGTCTTTCAATTAAGCTTAGTAAGTTAGGGGTTAAGATGGTTTTAGATCAAGATAGATATTTTAAGTTAACATAAATGAGATATGATAGGTATAAATCTCCATTCAGAAATTTAGACCCAGCAAGAAAGGAAAGATGTTCACTTCAAGTTTGCCAAATACAAATAGCCAAATCACTATAAATGTAACATTTCTGTAATTCCTGATTGTCTCATAGTTCTTCCTGCTGTGTGTAGTTTATTTTACCCATGTGTAATAATATAAGTGCATGTTAAAAAAAAGAAACATAATAAAAAATGTTAAATAAAAAAGAAAGAAACTTGACATGAAATGATATGTTGCTTATGATATGGAAAAACATTGAAAATATATCCAAGCAAATAATCCTTAAAAGATTAGAAGACTATAGCACTTATAGCTTGTATGCTGTGTTTAGGGTATTCAGTGTTAGAAAGACAGACCGCACTTCTGAAATCCCCAGTTGTCTTCCTATACATTTCTTAGGAATAACCATGGGAAATCCATTTCCCCACAGAAGAGTCCTAATGTTCATGATTTCTGAGTTTCAAATCAAACCTGAACCTTTCGGGTGTAACTTTGTTTGTGCTCAGTGATACATGGTTTCCTGTTTATAAGAAAAAGAAAAAATCCTTTAAAAGCTTATTTTTAAAACTCCAAAAGCTTCTTGGATCATGAATCTCCCTCACAAAACAACATGTTGATGAGTTACGGATAAATAAATTTGAAACATATGATTAGATTTCCATTAAAATGCACATGGGTTTTAGAATTATGAGGAAATATATATGGGGGACAAGCTGTATGCTTTGCTCACCCCAAAGGACTAGAGAAATATTTCCGTGCCTTCAAATGGTCACCACGTTTGCCACCAGTACATAAACACGCCTTTCCTAGTTTCTGAAGCCATGTTCTTCACCTTAGCGAGCCACTCATCACCCTAGAGCCATGGCACCCTAGAAACAAGTGCCAACAGGACCTTCCGCTGACCAGTGGCTATGCTCCCCTCAGTCTGTACCCCGAACCCTAGGCATCCCACTTCCTCCTCCAACTATGGATCCGAGATGTGCTCCTTCCAGAGGTGCCCTGAGAGAGCCCGCTTCTCATACCTGCTCAGAAGTACACGCGGTGGGACCAGCTCAGCCCTCCTCACCTGCGAAGTCTCTTGAAAGCCCCTTTTCCACCATGGAGGGAAAGGGTAGGATTTCCATGCTCTTTTTAAAGTGATGGTTTTTGCCTTTTGTCCCTCTTTACAATTTTCCAACCTAAACTCCTCCTTTGGTTTATTTCCACAACTATTGATCATAAACCAATGAAGCACTGTAAGACCATAGATCTTGGTTTTTTGGTTTTTTTTTGGGGGGGGGGGTTTGTTGTTGTTGTTGTTTTTAATTAAGCAAGGGAGAAGAATGGGAGATAAAGCCTGAGGTGTGCTCATTTTTCCAAGGCGCAGGTTCCAGGTAACAACCCACCCTTCTCTTCTCGCATAGGTGCAAAGGAGCTTCCAAAATTTTCCATTAGCGTCAACAGGTGCTCTGGAACATCCTTCGAGTGTGGAGTGGGTATGGGGCTTCACAGATCTGTCGACTCTAACCTCCATATCCATCCTGCTTTACAGACGAGGAGAGTGAGACCCAGAGAAGATGAAGGGATGCACATGCATCATATGTCCAGAGCTATCGTCCTGCCACACCAGGCTAACTCTCACCTCTAGCCAGGCCCTTGTGTGACTTGTTGGAGTGATAAGACACAAATTTGCAGCTAGACCCATGGAAACTTCCCAAACCATCTACAGCAAAGACAAGAACAAGACCTGGAGAGCCTGGTAATGCAGTAACACATGTGGAAATATTTGGTTCGTTGGTTGGTTGGTTGGATGGTGGTTGATTGGCTGGCTGGTGGTTGGTTGTTTGGTTGGCTGGTGGTTGATTGGTTGGCTAGTGGTTGGTAGTTTGGTTGGCTGGTGGTTGATTGATTGGCTAGTGGTTGGTTGGTTGGCTGGTGGTTGATTGGTTGGCTGGCTGGCTGGCTGGCTGGCTGGTTGGTTGGTTGGTTGGTTTTTGTGTTGTTTTTTGGTATTTTCAAGACAGGGTTTCTCTGTGTAGCCTCAGCTGCTCTGGACTCACTCTGTAGACCAGGCTGGCCTCTGACTCACAGCATCTGCCTGCCTCTGCCTTCCAAGTACAGGGATTACAGGCATGTACTACCATGCCTGGCTAAATTGGATTTTCTATTTTGTTGCTGTTGTTTGTTTTTTGATTTTTGATTTTTGAGACAGGATTTCTCTGTGTAGCCTTGGCTGTCCTGGAACGCACTCTGTAGAACAGACTGTCTTTGAACTCACAGAGACCCTCCTGCCTCTACCTACCTGAGTGCTGGGATTAAAGGTGTATGCCACCAATGCCCGGCTGCATGGAAATGTTTTTTATCCTGAGAAGATAAGGTGTAAATTGTCAGACACCACAAGTCTCACAATTTAGTCCAATGTCATAAACAGAGATGGTTTTCAACAATGGATTCCCAGCACTCAGATCCTGAACCATGCTGCATATCACTAAAGAATAAGAGTAGCCGCAGGAAAATGATATCTGAGGTTTTTTTCATATTTTTTAATTAATTTATTCGTGTTACATCTCAATGGTTATCCCATCCCTTGTATCCTCCCATTCTTCTCTTCCTCCCATTTTCCCCTTATTCCCCTCCCCTATGACTGTTCCTGAGGGGGATTACCTCCCCCTGTATATGCTCATAGGGTATCAAGTCTCTTCTTGGTAACCTGTACCTCTTCTTGGTAATCAATAGAAGAATGGATAAAGAAACTGTGGTACATATACACTATGGGATACTATTCAGCTATTAAAAACAAGGAATTCCCGAAATTTGTGGATAAATGGATTGAGCTAGAAATGATCATAATGAGTGAGTTAACCCAGAAGCAGAAAGACTCAAATGGTATATACTCATTTATATCTGCATACTAGCCCAAGGGGCATGTCCCACGAAAGCCTTCACTTACCAGGAAACTGGGACAGAGGGGAGGACATCCTAATGGGACTTTAGATGAGAGAAGCATGGGAGAATAGCAAAGTAGAAGGATCCAGAGGGTCCTAGAAACCTACAAGTAGAACATTATGATAGGCAGATTTGGGCCCAGGGGTCCCGCTCAAACTAAGGCACCAGCAAAGGACAATATAGGCGGTAAACTTTAAACCCCTACCCATATCTAGCCAATGGTTAGAACATTCTCCACAGTTGAGTGCACGTATTCTGGTGCCTCACATTTGACCATATCCCCTGGAGGGGGAGACCTGGTGGCACTCAGAGGAAGGACAGCAGGTTACCAAGAAGAGACTTGATACCCTATGAGGATATCTGAGTTTTTAAAATAGTAACGTGTGTATCTGTCTTCTCACACAGCTTGAAAGGACACAGGCTTGCCTTAGACAGAATTTTACCCACTTCCTGCTCTGAAAAAACTCTCTACAGCGCCCTCTGGAGTGCAGAATAGCAAATGAGGCCTATGGTGCTGATGCCATAAAGCCTAGAAGGGCTAAAAGCCTTCTAAGACTCTGTGGCCGGCAAGTTAGACCCCTTGACAAACAAGTTGGTTGAGTTTAGGTAAAAATTAAGCCATTTTACTTTTAAAGTCTCTAGATATATCTACAAATACCTTTTTCCCTGCCCTGGTACCTAGAACGCTGATCATGCATGCAGCTCCTACTGTTTATGACTCTATAACACCCCATCCAGATTAACAGTAACTTTAAGGACCTTAATCCTTTTCATCTGTCATGCTCATGACTGAGCTGAGAAAGTCTTCTCATCCACATGACTCCTCCTAGAGCTGTGGCTATCTGGTAGCCCAAGGGAACAGAATATTCAGTGTTACATGGCTGGCAGTTGAGGTCATTTTTTGACCAGAGGGCCCACCTTGGCATCTCATGGCTACTACGTTCCAAGTGGAGGCATCTTGAGAGCAAACATTCCAAGGAAGAAGCCATGGAAAGCTGACCTAGAGCAAGCATTCCCTCTCCTGCATTCTGTCCATCTGTACAACTGACTCAACTCAGACTCAAGGGTGTAGGAGACATAAACCTACCTTAATGAGGAGCATGTGATATCTACTCCACATAAAACAACCATCTCTGCTCTTATATTTTCTCATGCTTATAGAAGTAGATAGCCATACTAGTGATAATATATTAGCTCTAAATAAAGCTATCACTACAGAGGTGCAGCTCCATCCCTAAAGGGGAGAGCAGTCTTCTTCTTCTATAGGAAGAAGAGTTTGTCAGATATCAAATACGTAGACCCAACTTGTCACTCCTTCCATAGTCATGCACTTTGTCAAGGGATGTGGCAATACTCTCCACTCCGATTCTGGGCTCATCCATTTGAGTTGCCTTGGCTGGGAGATGCTAGCAAACTGTAGTGTAATAAGACTTGAAAGAATTTCACAGTAAAGCTGCTCTTCCCTCTTATAGCTCTGCCAACCTTACACCTGGCCCTGCCTGGCCCACTGGTTAGAAGACATAAGGTTCCTGACACAAGCGTTCTCCTTATCATGACCACCCAGATGACCAAACAGGTTTAGAGAGAGCCCAGCTAAGATTACCCTCTAAACTATCCCCAGCTAACTTTAGAACAAGCAACACTATTAAATATGTCACAGGCGTTATATAATTGTTATTTCTGAACATAATTTATAGCAACAGGTAACAAATAGAGAAGGAATAACTGGGCAGGGGATGTTGTGAGTGGTTGAGGTTTTGCCCAGAGAGAGAGACAATCAAATTACATATTTTTATTGTTTGCCCTAGGTCAGTCCAACTGTTGCTATGTGGAGTTTTTAAACATCCTATTGACTGGACCATACATATTCCAGTGAACCACAGAAGTGACTCATTTGCAGCAGGGGACCACTTGGCACCAAGAGAACGGGATTATACACAACTTGTAATGTCAACAGGAAAACTCAAAAAAAAAAAAAAACCCCAGCCCCATTTGGCTCTGCTGGAATCAGCAGCATCCATGGGCACTTGGGGCTGGATGTAACGCAGCAGAGCCCAGAGCAGCATGACAAATGGGACCGGTAAGTGCTTGTACTCAAGGGGAACTCTGGCCTTTGGCTATGGTTCATTAAGAAGATCGAGGTTTCTCCTTGAAAGCCTGAACAGCAGCTCTGAGAGTCTCTCCAGGGATTCTTCTCAAGTTTAACAGACAGATGCAAAGGCTCCTTTTTTCTGTGTTTGGGTGTTTTTGCAAGGTTTTAGCCATTGAGCATGTTTATTTTCTTTGCAATAAATTACAAGCACAATGCGTGTGCATATAATATATGTGTGTGTGTATTGCCATATACACATCTGTGAGTCTAAATACACATCCATCTCCACCCATGTGAGTGTACCCCAGTAAGTCCTACAGGAGCTATAATAAATAACATGAACTGGATGAAGCCCTTAAAAAGGTAATCGTCCATGATTCACATTGTCTTTGACAGCCACACAGAAATTATAGCCTCCTCGCAGGTGCAGTTTTACAGATATTGCTATCTTTTCTTTCCAGCAACAGCCTCTGTTATCATGACGACTGTAAATTGTCCTGTTGTGCAACACACTGCTATGAGCTTATGCAATCCAGTTTTAACTAAAGGTTTTTCAGCCGTGGATGGCTTTTTTTTTCCATTGCAGATACGCTCCCCCCCAAAATGTGGAATACTGTGATGTATAAGCAAAATTACAGTGAGCCATAAATTTAGGAACAATAAAACAAATTGAATTCTCATGGTAACATTAAATTACTGCCTTTTAGCCCTCACTCTCTCTTTCATTTAAAATCCATAATTAAGTAAAATATGTGTACAGTCACACCAGTGAACAAATGGCTTTGCAACCAATAACAGACGAGATTCGCGTTCGGTTTCTCAGGCACAACAGATGTGTTCTATTTGATACAAGGCACTCAAGGTCACATAAATAAATGTGAGCACAATCGTGCATGTAAAGGAGCTACAGATATAAATTACTAACAGAAGACATACTTCAATGCTAACGCTTTCTCAAGTCCTAGGTAGCACTTACTATGGAGCTCCAAACATGAATGCTGGACTCTGCGACAGCTGGATTCATAAACCTTGATGAAAGCTCCTCCTTTGTACTATCTAGATAACATCCAAAGCATTATAACTTCAAAACACCTTTGTGGGTGGAGGGAAAATTGAGTTAGAGTCACAGTCTCCCCAAACTTTGACTACTCTAAGAAATGTGCCAGTGGAGGGAAGAGTTGAGGGAGAAGGGAAGAAGGGCCACTTCTGAAGACGTGTGTAGCTTTAAGTTGTCCTTAGTGGAGAGTTAGTCTCTATAGGGACGCAATGGCAAATGCAGAAGTCTATATTAAAGAGGGTAGAAGAAATGGATCAAAATATATTGGGGGTTTTTTTTTCTGTAGGAAAATTATCTCTTTCTGGGTGGACATTTATACTCACAAATTCAAAAACTTCTAGACAAATCAATGTACCAGGGGGTCAGGGAGATAACTTAGTAGGTAAGAGTGCTTACTGAACAAGGGTTCAAATCCTCAGTGCCCACACCTAAGGACGTATGGCTACATCTGCACCTACGACTCTAGCACTGTGGAGAGTGGAGGCAAGAGGATCGCTGGATGTGCCGTCTGCCAGCCTTTAGCTCCAGGTTCTGTGAGAAAGCTTGTCTCAAGAAAATCAGACAAAGTGAGATAGGACAAGCCACTTGACATCCTCCTGTAGCCTCTGTATGCATACACACACATATGCACATACACTGCACACACACTCACACACACTCATATGCTTACACACACACATCAATAATTCAAAATTATTCAAAACCCAAATCATTCCCAACAAAAGTTAAAAAGACTAACTAACCATCTGGGCATCTGTGATTGATGCTTTCTTTTTTCTTTCTTTCTTTTTTTAATGAAAGAACCAAAAAGTTGTTATCAAGGGAGGCTTTAGTAGCTAGGTTTTCCTCTCCGTGTAAGGAACATCCACTTCCATGCTTAACTTCAAATTCCATTCTGAAATTTATCCTCAGCTCAGGTGCATGGAAAGCTCTTCCTTCTCCCATGTGTTACTCCTGACTGGTGTGTTCAGATTGGCAACTACCTCCCTTCCCATTCACAAAGCTCCGGCCTTAGGGTCCTGTCAAAGACTGACAACCATTCATTGAGCGCCATGAAGGCACCGGGCCCTGTGTCAAGCGGGCTACCTCATCCTCTCACCTCAATCTTCCCAACCCTCCAAAGTCGTCACTACAGCCCTTGAGGTGAGTGAGCAAGGCGGCTTGGGTGAGCCACAGAGGCACTTGAATAGAGAATGCAAAGTGGGAAGCAGCAAAGATTGATTAAAATACAGGTCTTCTACTCACCAGCCAGGCTGCTCTAAAGTAAAGTTGTTTCTAGTTTCTAGAACATTCTATGAGGGTGAGAAAGGGCCAGTGCTGAGGAAAGAAAAAAAAAAATCACCAGCCAACATGTATATAGAGTGGGAAGACCGCCTCCTCATCTCCAAACTGTGCTTTGCCGTCTCCTCCTGCCACTCCTGTCCCACCACCCAACATCCGGGAGTCCAGCACTGCCTTCCGTAGTAAGCCCACACAAAGCCAGGCCCCATCCACTGTGGGAGACTGGACCTCTGCTTCCTGTCTACCTGAAGACGCTACACAAATGCTCAGTGCCATCCCGTTACTGGCCAAGCATCTCCGACACTTACGAAGAATCTGGAGTTGGGTTTGGACAAACCTAAAAGACATTTTGCCCTGAGCTTTTTCCCATAATTTTAAACCTAAACGTATTTTATGAGAAATTTAATCCGTATGTTTTTGATTAATTTGTAAGAGCTATTTGATGTCAAAGGGCCTTTTAAGTTTTTATAAGCCTTTTAAGGACTTTCACTTGGAGATGTTTTGCCAGCAGAAAATGAGCTTGGATCTCCCTATACAGTTCAAGTTCAGTCTCAACCACAGCAATAACGGGATCGGCCTGAAGCATCCTCCTTGCTACTCTGCGGACCCTCTACAGCTGTCCCAGATGTAATGAACTCATCGCTTACCCCCTCACCCAAGGCTCCCAGTGCGAAAGTTCTCGTCACAGAAATGGAATGGTAATTAAGTTTCATTACTGAACACTTAACTCACAGGTTACCCTAAATCTACGGTCAGCTACCAGAGAGACCCTTCCTTGCAGGCTGAGCTAAGTGGCTAATCCAGTAACACACTCAATCCTCAAAGAAAGCTTACAGGTTTTGTCCACACCATTTACAATCATTTTTGCCCTGACCATCTGGCTTCTACACCCAGCTTTGTAACTTACTATCTGATCCTAAACAAATCATTTATTCTTGAGTCCCTTAACTGTTAAAAAAAAAAAATACACTTTATAGCCATTTTAAAATTGAAGATACAGTGTCCATCGATGGTTTGATATATGTTAAAGAGTAATTCCTAAATTTCAATCTGTGTCAGAGAGATAGAAGGAAGAAGATGTTAAAATAAGACCTCTGTGGAACATTGAAACCCGAGATTCTGGGCGTACCTCCAGAAGTTACCTCTGCCTATTTACAGGGGGCCCTAGCATGTGTGCTTTTATTTTCATTTTGCTGGTTTTGTTGTTGCTGTTGTTGTTGTTGTTTTCTTTATATATATATATATATTTTTTTTTACTTTTACATACACATTTATATTATTACACATATATACAATAAACTATATACAGCAAGAAAGACCATGAAACAATTAGGAATTATAGACATGTTGCGGGTGTGTTTTTAATAAGATTCTTGAGTGATACACGGTGCCTGAAGACCACTTTGGAAAATAATAACGTATGATAATATAAGGGAAAGGGGGAGAATAAAATATAACGCCTGTTGTAATGAGGTGATGGTGGTGACAATTTTAAAATGTTTCCAAGTCAAACAGAGGGAGATTGTGCAGCACCAGGCAGCTTCTGGACCCACGATGTTTTTATCTCTCGGAAGAGTAGATTAAGCACACACATAGAAGTAAACCGTGGATACAGCCTAGCTTGTGGTCAAAATAGGTCCAGTCCCTTGTACATTGCTGAGAAAGTAAACTGTTAGCCCACTATGGAAAACAATACGGAGATTCTTGAAGAAATCAGGAATATGACTACAATGTGGTCCAGCAATTTCTCTCTCAGTGTCATGCCTAAAAAAAATAAAATAAAAGCATCACCTCTTAAAGATAAGCATGTCCTCCAGCCCTCACTGGAGCATCTGTGCAGTAGCCATGTCACAGAAACAAGTGTGTATACAGATGTGGGAACACCACCCCGCCTTAAGAAAGGACCAGATACAGAGATAAACCCAGGAGACCTTAACAATCAAAAACAGCCAGACACAGAGAGAAAATTATTTAATTTACATAGACCCTGGAAAAAGGGGGGAAAAAGCACGAATACACAGATGCAAAGTCACCCCTATGTGTGTCACTGGTAAGAGGTGTGTTTAATCACCTTGCTTCCCAATTACTCTCCCGTGCTCCTCTGGCTTCCTCATCCCAGTCACTTTGGACAACTGCTCCTTCTGGTTGGGTTCCAGGCCCCCACATCCCTCAAAGATCAAGAGTCAGCAGAGGCCCAAGAAGAATCAGGAGTATTCAAACAGAACAGAGTTGCTTCTGCCCTGATGTAACCCGCTGAGATGCTGCATCAAATCCTAACAATCACAGAAGAGAGTGTGGGCATTTTTAAAGGGAAGGCGATAATTATGAAAGTGAGTATTATATGTACAAATCTGACTGGTCATAAAGACATAGCATAAACTCAAAAAGTCCATGACCAAAGTCTATAAAGATCATGAATCATATGAAGGGGAAAGCGAAGGAGTCCTGCTGAGTCTTTGGTGGTTGGGTTTAGAACTAAATTTGAACTAGAAGAAATGTACACCGTGTACCGAAACACAAGATTCCTGCGTATCTTTAAACCTGAGGAACTGATGTGTAGGGAAAATAAGAGGAAGTACTATTCCACAAAATAAAGATTGCACTCATAGAATTCATTGCAAGAACGTGGTAAGGGGGGGGGGGAGTATAAATTATGTCCCAAAGGATTTGAAAAATAAACTACGAATGACCAGAAAGAGCTGTGAGGAACATCTAAGCTGTAACTAAGCTTTAGTGCTTCCTTCTAGGGAAAGGGATTCCACACAGGGTGGCTATCAATCAGGGTACATGAGGTTGTCTAAGCAGGAGAATAGCATCCAGGAGATCCATGACATTCAGAGAGATCAAGTAAATAAATCCATCACAGGTCAAGGAGACTAGATCTCTCACATGATGTGGAAAAGGGGAAGCTAGCATGAGGTCTATAGCACACGACTGGAATTGAAGGCAGCCACGTGAATTCTTCATTTTTCAATATAAATAGGTGCATTTCAGAATAAATCCAATACAAGTATTTACATATGTGTTTCTAGTTCTAGCTTCTCAAAGGAGTTGGGAACAGCTACAGTAGAATATCTAGTATTGGGATATTAATTTCCAAAAGAAGAAGAGGAGGAGGATGGGGAGGAGGAGGAGAAGGGGAGGACCCCAAGACTAGATAGGAGAAAAGGAAGAAGATCATGTAGCATCTTGTTCTGTAAAGCAGGTGAAAGTTATCCAAAGAAGCCAGCTAAGCCTGGATTAAATTGAACATCAGAACAAAGAATGACAGTAATGAATGATGACTCAGTAAATAAAACAGAAACTGAGGAGACCACATTCACATAGGATGGCAACTAGGTACTGAAAAATGTGGAACTATGAAGTCACCCTTTAGTAACAACTAATGGAAGCAACAAACATCTTCAGAAAAGCAGTCGACAAAGGATCGCAAAGAAGGGGATTTACCACGTCTCAAAGCATCTGTCTGTAAAGTCCATGTTAACTGTAGAAGGAAGAGAAAGTTTACACGAAAATTGGCAGGTACCATCTTCACCAAACCGTTCCTGGCAATAGCACCAATGAAGGTGCCCACCCTAGGCAGCCCAATATGAAGAACACAGAGTCGTTTCTGTGACATCCATCCCAAAACAAATAACATGAATCTAGCCATTAAAATGAAACAAACACGAAACTACTGGGCAAAGTCAGATTGAGTCATATTCTGCGAAATGACTGGCCTTTAATCTTTAAAAATGTCAGAATCACAGAATCATAGAAAGACCGAAAAACTCTTCCAGATTGACTAGAAAAATGATAACTCGAAGGAGCACACAGTTTTATCCTGGACCCTTTTCCTAAAAAAAAAAAAAAAAAAAAATAGGAAAGCTGGCAAAACTTGAATAAAGTCTCAGGGTAAAAGATATCTGAGTGTTCTCTGTGCCCCTCCTGCAACTTTCTTATAAGCTTGGAATGGCATCAAAATCAAAATATGTCTTTAAAAACTTAAATGCTTTTTAGGTACCTATAAATTTAATAAAAGCATCAAAAAGAAGTCAAGGGAATTAGTAACATACAGAGGTTAAAGTAGGTGAGGAAGTGATAGAAGAAAGAAGCACAAATACTCCTAGTGAACTGCCTGGACCAACCCTTTGAAACGGGATGCTGGGTAGGGTGGGGCGTGAGCCCAGCTCAGAAGCTGTTGTCTCTAACTTAAAGTAGAGCATCTTCACTGCAGAGACCCCCAAAACCGTGATTGTCATTATAGCTACCTAAATAAAAATTCACTGAAACCAGTCACCAAATCCTTAGTGCATATGAACACACCGCTAAAACTCTCCTCAGGCACTAGCTCAATGAATGGTGAAGGATGTCATTTTAAAAATGGAAAGAAACAGGAGGCAGAGGCAGGTGGATTGCTGTGAGTTCGAGGCCAGCCTAGTCCACAAAGCAGGTCCAAGACAGCTAAGGCTATACAGAGAAACCTTGTCTTGAAAAAAAAAAAAAAAAAAAAAAAGGAAGAATGAAAAGAAAGTAAAATTTACAAAGACAAATGTTGTGCAAAGATAAGCATAGACGAGCCACTTTCTGGGGTTGCTTTGTATTTGCTCCACCTACCCACCTCTAGAGCCATTACCCACCACAGTCTTGTCGCCTAGAACACTGCCTAGGCTGTTTCAGCCTCTCCAAGAAGTAGGAAAGGATTCAGCAAATCACCACTATGTCCTCTGCAGAGGTGGTGCAGGCTCTTTGAAGTCCAAGTTTAACCCAAGGGTTCAAGACTGTGTTACACAACACAAAATCTGCTAACCCAGCAGCTATGCGAAGAGGCCAGGTAACACAAAGCCTTAGTGCAACAGCATGTCAAGGGTGGGGGCAAAGAGATGGCTTGGAGGCTAAAAGCACCTCCTGCTCCTCCGGAAGACCCGAGTTCAATTCCCAGCACCCACCTGTTGGCTCACAACCTACTGTAACTCTCATGTTAGGAGACCAAATCCCTCTCTGGCCATAGAGGCACCAGGCACACACACAGGATGCATAGATACATGTGCTTGCACAGCATCTATATACATAAAAATAAGTTCCAGGGATTTAAAAAAAAAAGGACTCAACATGATGCCAAGGCTTGATGGCCTGTCTAGAGCATATAACCCTCGCTTGGTTTGAAGAGCTCTTTCTTTTGCAGTGGTGGCCACTTGCTTTCCTTCTGTCTCATTCCTAACTTAGCTTAATCTTTTCTGTTGTAGGTCTTACATCTTCCAGTTAATTTATAAAAAAATAAACTTCACTTCAGGCTATTTTCTAGAAATTTTCTATTAATATTTCTTTTGGGAAGCTGGAGAGACGGCTCAGAGGTTAAGAACACTGGCTGTTCTTCCAGAGGTCCTGAGTTCAATTCCCAGCAACCACATGGTGGCTCACAACCATCTATAATGTGATCTGATGCCTTCTCCTGGCCTGCAGGAGTACAGGCAGGCAGAACACTGTATACATAATAAATAAAAATTTTTAAAAAGATTTCTTTTTAAGTTAAGCTTTCTTTAAAGAACTCTATAGAACTGGAAGTAATGATACGTATCCTGAGACTCCAAAACTCGCACATTGTGTGCTCGTTTTAGCACAAAGCATTTTGGAGAACATCTGGTAGATGGTGTGCTCCATGGAGCAAATACGTAATGAAAACCACTATAGATTTCCATTATAAACAAATCACTCAGGCTGGAGAGATGGCTCAGAGGTTAAGAGCACTGACTGCTCCTCCAGAGGTCCTGAATTCAATTCCCAGCAACCACATGGTGGCTCGCAACCATCTACAATATGACCTAATACCCTCTTCTGGTATGCAGGTGTAAAAGCAGGCAGAGCACTGTATACATAATAACAAGTAAATAAATCTTTTTAAAAATCACTCATTTTTACATAAATTTGAATAGTCTAAAATTTTAATGTTTTCTTGCAAAATAGAAATGTTAAGTATGATAAAATGTTAGTAATGGCATTCTTCTTTATTTTGTGCTTCTTAATCTATTATACAAAATAGAGCCTCTCTAGGTAGTCATGAGATGGGAAATGGTCTCATTAATTATCTGTGCCTCCCCAGTATCACCTTTGTCTTATGAGAAGTGTAAGATTAAGTCCTCTGATGACCCCACTTAACCTTGATTACATCTTTAATGACCTTACCTTCAAACACTGTCACTCTACAATTAGGACTTCAACATGTAAATTTTAGGAGGACACAACTGAGACTGTTAAATCCCTCTCAGAGCAAAACTGTTTCAGCACCTCAAAATTATCACAAGCACACCACACTTGCCAGAAAACCAGGTAGGCTGCCCGCAGTCCTTTTCTTTTCTCTCTGTTCCTCTAGACCCAATTCCTAAATCTTGCCCCTAGCATTGCAGCAGATCACCAGCTGCATCCTCACTCTCCTCTGCCCACATCTCCTGTGGATTCCACAGACAATCCCCTCCTAGTTATTGCTGTATCCTAGCATCCAACACCAGCAGGCATTCCATGTAAACACAGCAGCTGAGCAGGCCAGGAAAACAGGCAACACACAGCCATTATACTCTCTGAAGATCTAGAGAGGAAACAGAAACCAGGAAACAAAACACCCACTCAACAAAGGCAAACGCAGAAGTCAGCACCTAGACCTATCACCACCCCAAACCCAGACGCCTAGACTCCAGTGTAAGAACACAATCAATAACAGTCAGGGCAATCTGTCTCCACTGGATTTAGCTATCCTACCAGAGCAGGCCCTGAATATTCCAACATAGCTGGAGCACAAGGAAAAAAAAAAGCCTTTAAATCAAGTATGTGAATATGATAGAGGTCCTTACAAAGGAAATGAGTAAATCCCTTAAAGAAAGCCAAGAAAATAGAAACACTTGAAAGAAACAAAACTGTTCAAGATCTGAAAATAGAAGTAGAAGCAATAAAGAAAACACAAATGCAGGGAATTCTGGAAATTTAAAATTTGGGCATTGAAACAGGAACTACAGAGTCACACTTCACCAACAGAGTACATGAGACGGAAGAGAGAAGCTCAGGCATTGAAGATACAAGAGAAGAAATGGGTACATCTGTCAAAGAAAATGTTAAAAATAAATAAATAGATACATACATAAATAAATAAATAAATAAATAAATAAATAAATAAATAAATAAAATTCCTGACACTAAAACATCCAGGAGCCTGGGACACTATAAAAAGAGGAAAGAGAAGAATCCTACCTTACAGGCCCAGAAAATATTTTCCAAAAAAATCATAGAAGAAAATTTTCCTAACCTAAAGAAGAGACGCGTATAAAGGTACAAGAAGCATACAGAGCACCAAACAAATAGAATGGGCCAGAAATAAAGTTCCCTCACCATATAATAATCAAAACACTAAACATACAGAACAGAGAAAGAATATTAAAAGTTGCAAGGGAGAAGGACCAAGAAATATATAAAGGCAAAGCTATTAGAATTACAACTGACTTCTCAGTAGAGACTCAGAAAGGCCTGGGCAGGTGTGCTGCAGACTCTGAGAGACCACAGATGCCAGCCCAGACTACTATATCCAACAAAACTTTCAATTACCATAGATGGGAAAAATTAGATAGCCTATGATAAAGTCAAATCTATAAAAAAAAATCTATCAAAATGCAGGCCTACTTGAAGTACTAAAAGGTAAACTTCAACCTCATGAAGTTAACCACCTCCACGAAAACACAGGAAATAAATCATCTCACAACAGCAAAACCCAAGGAAAGAAAGCACACACACTCCCCCACCAACAGCAAAATAACAGGAGATAAGAATCATTGGTAATTGATATCTCTCATTATCAATAGTCTCAATTCCTTAACAAAGAGACACAGACCCAGAGCATAGATGTGAAAAATAGAACCCATATTTATGCCACATCAAAGAAACACAGTTCAACTTCAAGGACAGACATTACCTTAGGGTAAGGGGTTGGGAAAATTATATACCAAGCAAATAGACCTAAGAAACAAGCTGGTGTAGCCATTTTAATATCTAACAAAGATAGACTTCAAACTAAAACTAATCAAAAGAGATAGGGGAGGACACTACATACTCATCAAAGGAAAAGTCCGCCAAGAAGGCACTGCGGTTTTTAACATCTATGCCCCAAACACAAGGGCAACCAAGTTTGTGAAGGAAACACTACTACAACTTCAATCACATATTGACCCTCACACACTGATAGTGAAAGACTTTAATACCTCACTTTCACTAATGGACGTGTCACTTAGGCAAAAACTAAACAGAGAAAATACCAGAACTAACAGAAAATATAAAACTAAGTGGGCCTAATGGATATTTAAAAGCTATTCACCCAAACACAAAAGAATACACCTTCTTCTCAACATTCTTCAAACTTGACCACATACATGGACACAAAGCAAGTATCAACAGATACAAGAAAACTGAAGTAATCCCAGCATCCCAGCTGACCACAAGGGATTAAAGCTGGATTTCAACAACAGAAAGCCTACGAGCTATACCATGACCAAACAAGCAAGTTGGGGAGGAAAGGGTTTATTTGACTTACACTTCCACATCTCTATTCATCACCAAAAGAAGTCAGGGCAGGATCTCAAACAGGGAAAGAACCTGGAAGCAGAAGCTGATGCGGAGGCCGTGGAGGGTGCTGCACACTTGGCTTGCTTGCTCATGGCTTGCTCGGCCTGCTTTCTTATAGCACCCAGGACCACCAGCCCAGGGATGGCCCCACCCACAATCGTTTAGGCCCTACCCATTGATCGCTAATTAAGAAAATGCTTTACAGCTGGATCTCATGGAGGCATTTCTTCAGCTGAGGCTTCTTTCACTGTGATGACTCCAGCTTGTGTCAAGTTGACACATAAAACCAGCCAGTACACTTATGGAAACTAAAAAGCTCTCTTTTGAATGACTACTGAGTCAAGAGATAAATAATGAAATTAAAGACTTTCTAGAATCCAGTGAAAATTAATAGCAGCATATTCAAACTTATGGAACACGATGAAAATGGTCCGTGGCACTAAGTGCCTACTTAAAGAAACTGGAGAGATCACATACTAGCAGCTTAGCACCACACGTAAAAGCTCTAGAGCAAAAAGAAGCAACCTTACCCAAGAGTAGACGGAAGAAAATAATCAAACTCAGAGCTAAAATCAATTAAGTAGAAACGAAAAGAATGATGCAAAGAATCAATTAAACAAAAAGTTGGTTCTTTGAGAAAATCAACAAGATAGACAAACTTGTATCCAAACTAACTAAAAGACAAAAAATAGACTATCCAAATTTATAAAACCAGAAACAAAAAATGAGGACATAGCGACAGATACCAAGGACATCCAAAGAATCATTACATCATACTTGAAATTTTTGTACTCCACAAATTTGAAATATCTAAAAGCAATGAATTT
Source organism: Acomys minous (assembly GCF_964271855.1). Lineage (NCBI taxonomy): Eukaryota > Metazoa > Chordata > Mammalia > Rodentia > Muridae > Acomys > Acomys minous. Next base: position 120,418,733 of record NC_140483.1, read on the forward strand.
TTTATCTGTACCACTCACCAAAGTTAAATCAAGATCAGATAAATAATTTAAATAAAACTATAACCGCTAGCGAAACAGAAGTAGCCAGTAAACGTCTCCTGTCCAAACACCCTGCTGTTCATGATGGTTGTCTCTAGTTCCATCCATTTGCCTGCAAATTTCAAGGTTTCCTTGTTTTTAATAGCTGAATAGTAACCCAGACCCAAAAGACATGCATGATATATACTCACTTATGAGTGGCTATTAGCCCAACAGAGATGTCCTCTGAGAGACTCCACCCAACAAGGGATTGGGACAGATGCTGGGACTCACTGCCGAACTTGGGATGGAGTGCTGAGAGTGATGTGAAAGAATAGGGGAATGAAAGGACCCAGAGGGTTCAGGAGCCCCACAAGGAGACCATCAAGGCCAGTGGATCTGGACCCATGAGGACCTGCAAAAACTGTCGCACCAAGCAAGGGCAATACATGCAGTAAACCTAGATCTCCTGGTCAGACATAGCCAACGGACAGCTCATTCTCCACGGTTGTTGGGGAGAGTGGGAACTGCCTCTCACATGAACCTTGGCGGCCCCGATTTGATCACTTCCCCTTGGTGCGGAGGCCCATCAGGCACACAGAGGAAGGAGAAGCAGGCTATCCAGATGAGACCTGATAGGCTGTGGCCATATGGTGGGGGAGGAGGGCCCCTTCTGTCAGAGGTCTAGGGGAGAGGAATAGGGTGAAAGAGGGAAAGAGGGTAGGAACAGCAAGGGGATAAGAGTTGGAATGTAATCTGAATAAATTATAATAATTTTTTTTTAAAAGAAAAGAAGAGAAACATGTAAAACAAAAAACAAAAACCACCCTGCTGCTAAGGTCGAAGTCTGCCATGATCAGAAATCCCTGAGCTCAGTGCAAAATGGAGGACTTCCTTTGTTGCCCAGGCTTCCTCCTCTCTGCCTAGGGAGACCAGCTCTCCACACCCGCTATCTGAAGGATGTCATGTAGTCCTTAGGGAAATTATAGGTCCAACTCCCTTTCTCCAGATAAGAACCTGTTTAGCAAGCACCTGGGATTCCTAGAATGCCTCCCCATGCAAATGAGGCATCTCAATACCTTAGCCCTTTAGCCAATGACTTTTGCCCACCCTGGATATCCTTACCCACATCTCCAAAGTTCTATACAGCCCTCATTCACCCAGAATAACATTGATCTGTACCCCCCCCCAAAGCTGATCCTGGAAGCTCATTTCTGTTCATGTTCACAGGCCACCAAATCCCCAGTTCTTTGCTTCTGCTCCCTTGTTCCTGAGAACTGGTGTCCAAGGACACCAGGAAAAGTGGAGAGTCACAGTCTCCCAAGCAGAAAAAATCCAGGAGCAGATGGTTTTAATGCAGAATTCTAGCAGACTTTCAAAGGAGAGTTAATGACAATACTCCTCAAATTATTCCACAAAATAGAAACAGAAGGAACATTGCCTAATTCATTTTATGAGGCCACAGTCACCCTGCTACCCAAGCCATAGAAATACTCAACAAAGAGAATTACACACAGATTTTTTTATGAACATAGATGCAAAAATACTCAATAAAATACTTGCAAGCCAAATGCAAGAACACATCAAAAATATCACCCACCATGATCAAGTAGGCTTCATCCCAAAGACACAGGGATGGTTCAAAATATGAAAATCAGTATATGTAATCTACCATATAAACAAACCAAAAGAAATAAACCACATGATTATCTCATTAGATGGAGGAAAAGCCTTGAACAAAAATCTAACACCCCTTCATAATAAAAGTCCTGGAGAGATCAAGAATACAAAGGACATACATAAACACACAATAAAAGCAATTTACAGCAAGCCTATAGCCAACATCAAATTAAATGGAGAAAAACTCAATTCCACAAAAATCAGGAACAAGACAAGGTTGTCCACTCTCTCCATATCTATATAGTACTTGATGTTTTAGGCAATAAAGAACCTGAAGGAGATTAAGTGGCTAGAAATTGGAAAGGAAGAAGTCAAAGCACCATTATTTGTAGACAATATCATAGTATACATAAGTGACCCTAAAAATTCCACCAGAGAATTCCTATGGATAATAAGTACATTCAGAGAAGTGACAGGATACAACATTAACTCAAAAGAAATTAATAGGCTTCCTATATATAAATGACAAACTGGCTAAGAAAGATATCACGAAAAAAACATCTTTTACAATTGACTCAAATAATATAAAACATCTTGAGTTAAGTCTAAGCGAGCAAGTGAAAGATTTGTATAATAAACCTTCAAATCTCTGAAGAAAGAAAATGAAGAAGATATCAGAAGATGGAAAGATCTCCCAAGCTCATTGATCAGTAGGATTAAGTTAATAAAAGAGAGCCAGACATGGTGGCCTTTAATCTCAGGACTCAAAGAGGTTGACAGAGGCAGATCTCTGTGGGTTCAAGGCCAGCCTGGTCTACAAGTTGAACCCAGGGCAGCCAAGGGTACACAGAGAAACCCTGTCTCAAAAAAACAAATGAACAAAAAAAGATAGTAATAACAGCCATCCTACCAAAGCACTCTACAGATTCAATGCAATCCCCATCAAAATCCCAACACAATTCTTTACAGACTTTGAGAGGAAAATTCTCAACTTTATGTGGGAAAAACAAAAAACAAAAAAGCTAAAACAATCCTGAACAATAAAAGAACTGCTGGAGGCATCACCATGCCTGATTTCAAGCTGTACTACAGTATTAAAAAGAAGTATCATATTGTCATAAAAAACAGACACATTGATCAAAAGAATTGAATTGAAGACCCAGGAATAAATCCACAAACCTATAGATACCTGATTTTTTTATTTAAAAAAAAAAAAAAGGCAGGGGCTGAAGAGATGGCTCAGAGGTTAAGAGCACTGACTGCTCTTCCAGAGGTCCTGGATTCAATTCCCAACAACCACATGGTGGCCCCCAACCATCTATAATGTGAACTGATCATATTGTATACATAAAAAATAAATCTTTTTTTTAAGCCAGAAATAAACACTGGAAAGAAGACAGCATCTTCAACAAACAGTAATGGTCAAACTGGATGGCCACAGGTAGAAGAATGCTAACAGACCGATATTTATCACTCTGCCCAAAACTCAAGTCCAAGTGGATCAAACTGCTCAACATAAAACCAGACACATTAAATCTACTAAAAGAGAAAATGGGAAATGGCCTTAAATGAGTTGACACAGGAGACAGCTTCCTAAACAGAACACCAATAGCATAGGCACAAGATTAACAATTAATAAATGGAACCTCATGACACCGAAGAAAAGTTTCTGTAAGGCAAATGACACTGCCGTTTGGACAAAGCAGCAGCCAACAGAATGAGAAATTATAACTAGGATACATTGTATAAAGAAGGATCTATTTTAAATTTTAATAAAAAGAAAAATCATCTGCACACAGTAGGAGAATAGAATATAGGATAGTATAAATAGGATCTGCCCACCTAAATTTCCACTGGAGAAGGTTAATATAACACTCCACAGGACTCTCAGAGAAAAGAGCCAACCTTCCTGGTGCCATTTCCCATTTTTGTATGTGAAATTCTGAAAGAAATAAAGCATGCACCTTAAATGTACAATTCCAATTCCAAGAAATCAATAGCTACTCTGTAACATAAAAGATAACGGAAAGTAATTTCTAATAAAATGGATTCTGTTTCAATGTGTAAATACTTGTGATCTACTGATGTGTAACTTTTTATGGGAAAACATTCTATTTTTCCCCGCATAGATGGAATAATGACAGACCACAAAAAGCTATTTATGCAAGTCCAGCTTGGCAAGCTGATAAAGTTGGTAGGGTCACTCCCAGGAGCATGGGTGACCCCGACGGCTCCAAAATGCCCAGAAAGCTGTGTATCTGGGGTCCCCCACCACATCTTGAAGTCAGTCACACAGCGGAAGAGTCTTATCTACCCCAGCTTTGCTCACTACTGACATCACTTCAGGGAGAGGTCTCAAAAACGTCTGTTTCCTGAGCCTTGTGAGTTTCTGATAAGAGTCACTAGCCTTGTGGGCTTTCTGTCCTCCTCCTAGCAGGTAAGGGTTTCCACCCGGAGAAAACAACTACAGTAACAGATAACAGCGACATGGTCCACTCACACATTCACTCATAACGAATGCTAGACCATCAGACAACCTTGTCTCCGAGTGAAGGAAATGAAAAAACAAGGGCGCTGATGCACACTTAATAGTTACTAAGATGTGTTCGTCAACTGTCAACTGCAAGCCTGGAGGGCATAAAGAAAATGGAGGACGCTGTCTGGAAGATAAAGACTATCAGAGAGGATAGGGAAATGAAGCAGGACTTGCTACGTGCAGCGATTTTACAAGTCACAGGGCATCATGAACCCTTGAGCTGCTCCACTACGTAACAGTAACACTTCACAATAAATGACCCTGCAACTTGCCAAACGGCCCCTAGTGAAGACACATGAAACTCATGTCTTTTCCCAGAGACGGGCTTGCCCTCTTGATTTTTGATTAACAGTCACAACCAGTAAGATATTCATTTTAGCCAGGTGTGGTAGCACACACCTTTAATCCCAGCACTCAAGAGGCAGAGGCAGAGGCAGGCAGATCTCTGTGACTTCGAGGCCAGCCTGGACTACAAAGCTATTCCAGCATAGCCAGGGCTACAAAGAGAAACCCTGTCTCAAACTACAAAAAAGAGAAATTAGTTTTACTAGTAAGACGTTTAAATTCTTGATGTGGAGAGGTGGCTCAGAGTTGTTAAGAGTGCTTGCTGCTCATAAAGCAGTTGTTATGACTAAATTTTTACAATAAATATAAACTGAAAAGTCAGTACATTGTAGAAGATATTTTCTACTAAAAAAGGGGGAGATCACAAGTTTGCATATCAAATAAGAAAAGTGCAAGTCTTCTCCAGCATTAAACACTGTGCAAGTTGGACGTATCTGGCCAAAATTCTGGGAAGTGTAGAATATTAAAATCAATTCCTCTGTGGGAAAAATCTTACAACGGGAAAAAAACAAATAAATTCACCTATTATGCAGCATCCTCTAAGTAGAAGACTGCAACTGCCAGCGTATATAATCCTTGCCACAGCCTACAGTGGCGGCCACATGACCTCTAACCCCTTACAAGAAGGAACCTGATATGGTTAAGAAAGCTGTCCATAAATGCAAATCAAAACAACTCTGAGATCCATCTTACACCCATCAGAACGGCTAAGATCAAAAATTCAAGCGACACCACATGCTGGCGAGGATGTGGGGAGAGAGGAACACTCCTTCTTCATTGCTGGTGGGAGTGCAAACTAGTACAACCACTTTGGAAATCTGTCTGGTGCTATCTCAGAAACTGGGAATAGGGCTTCCGCAAGACCCAGCTATTCCACTCCTTGGAATATACCCAGAAGATGCTCCAGCACACAACAAGAAAATTTGCTCAACCATGTTCATAGCAGCCTTATTCATAATAGCCAGAACATGGAAACAGCCTAAGTGTCCCTCAGTTGAAGAATGGATAAAGAAACTGTGGTACATTTACACTATGGAATACTACTCAGCTATTAAAAAACAAGGAGTCCCGAAATTTGTGGACAAATGGATTGAACTAGAAATGATCATAATGAGTGAGTTAACCCAGAAGCAGAAAGAGTTAAATGGTATATACTCACTTATATCTGCATACTAGCCCAAGGGGCATGTCTCATGAAAGTCTTCACTTACCAGGAAACTGGGACAGAGGGGAGGACATCCTATTGGGACTCTAGATGAGAGAAGCATGGGAGAATGGCAAAGTTGAAGGATCCAGAGGATCCTAGAAACCTACAAGAAGAAAATTATGATAGGCAGATTTGGGCCCAGGGGTCCCACTCAAACTAAGGCACCAGCCAAGGACAATACAGACCGTAAACTTCAAACCCCTACCCAGATCTAGCCAATGGACAGGACATTCTCCACAGTTGAGTGGAGAGTGAGGTCTGACTTTCACAGGTACTCTGGTGCCTCATGTTTGACCATGTCCCCTGAATAGGGAGACCTGGTGGCACTCAGAGGAAGGATAGCAAGTCAACAAGAAGAGTCTTGATACCCTATGAGCATATACAGGGGGAGGAAGTCCCCCTCAGGCACAGTCATATGGGAGGGGAGTAAGGGGAGAATGGGAGGGAGGGAGGAATGGGAAGATACAAAGGAGGGGATAACCATTGAGATGTAATATGAATAAATTAATAAAATAAAATTAAAAAAAAAAAGAAACCTGCCCATGTCAACAGCCAGTTTGTGGCCAAGTTCTAAGTTCTCACCTAAATCAGGCTCCCAAACCAACAATAATACCAACCATCACAATGTCACCAAGAAATTAGAAAGAAGAGACAACGTTTTGTGTATGTCTGTGTATACATATTACATACATGTGTGCATGTGTGTGCAGGTACATGCACCCTTCTGTGTGCAGAGGGGTTATAGGTGTGCCCAGCAACAACTGATTTTTTATGTAGATTCTGCTGGTTCAAAGTCAGGTCTTCCGCCTTATGCTGCAAGCACTCTTACCCACTGAGCCACATTCCCAATTCCCCATGATAACATTTCTATGTCCCACCTATATGCTGTCTTTGGACTTAGAATTTCAAACATTATGCTCATGACCCTGAAAGAGGTAAATGACAACATTGCTATGTTACAGTTGAACAAACAAGACCAGTGAGTTAAACACTTGATCAGAGCCACATAACAGAGGACAGCCTAAGGTGAGATTTAAGGCCACATCCTATTTTTTTGTTTTGTTTTGTTTTTGCTGTGTTGTTATATTTAATAAAATCCCCTAGAGTATATAGAGAGAATAGGAAATGTGTACATACATTAAGAAAGAGCATTTAGTACAAGAATTGCCTCATACCATCATAAATACTGAGAAAGTGCCAAAATACACCATCTGAAAGCCAGAGAACAGAGAAAACACATAGTGTAACTCCATCTGAGGCCAGCCTAAGAACCAGAGGTGGAGAGCTGCTGTTGGCTGCTAGTCCAAGTCTCAGAGACCAAAGGTCAGACAGCTAGGAGTTCTGACATCTGATGACAAGGGAAAAAAAAAATCCAATGTCCTAATTCCAGAAGATAAATTTGCATTCTTTTCACTTTTACATTTTTTCAGGTTCCCAGTGGATTGCATTATAAATGTTTATATTGGTGAGGGTAAATCACAATTCAGTATACAGTCATCAATGTTAATTTCTCTCAGAAACACCCTCACAGACACATGCAGAAAGGGTTTTAATAGCTATCTGGGGATTCCTTAACCCAATCAAGTGGAAACAGAGTCAATTATCAAAAGCAAGCTGCTTTTTCCTTTCCTCCACCACCCCCGACCCCCTGTATCAAGGGCCTCAACATGATAAGCAAACAGTCTCCCACTGCTCTTTATAGTTTACTGTGAGACCATGTCTCACTAAGTTGCCAAGGCTGGCCTGGAACTGGTGATTTTCCTACCTTAGCCTTCCGAACAGCTAGGATTATAGACCTGTGCCACCAGACTCAATGATGCTATTATCTTTCAAAACAGAAGTGGGCCTACAGAAGTTTTCAGCTTCTTACCTAAAACTACAAGTTAGGAACAATGCCACAATTGTTACTTAGGAAGTCTGATCCATCATCTAAGACAAGCACTTTTCTTGTTCTCAAAATAAAAAGATCGCTGCCTACCTGAGACTATCACTGAGACTGGCTTTTTGGCTCAGCCTGTTTGGCTCTCCTTTGGGTAATATCCTGAGACTAAATGGTAAAGGCTTTTCAAGTGGTGCCTGGGAAGGGTGGGTGGGACTGTTTTCTTTGTCTGGGACTGGATGTTCTAGGTCTGCTCCTCCTCTTTTTGCAGCTGAGACAACCCGATTTTTGGTGAGCATCCAAATAAAGAAGTTGCTTTGCATTAACAACACTTGTGTCTCAGTACAGTCCCTACAGTTGGTAAAAACAATGTCCCTTGTTGCAGGCTTTCCCATCCGAAGCCATGTCACATGAAAGTTAACCAGGATGGAACTCCCCTGCACTACTGAAGGAGACACACGGGTGCAACCATCACGAGGAAAGCTTAGCAGCACCTTCTAAAGGCAATGTGTTGGTGCCTCTCACCCAGCACTTTTCTCAAGAGAAAAAAAATGAGCATTTTTTAATAAGAATGTTATTAGAACCACACCGGTAACAGCCTGATGCTGAAATAACCAAAATGCTCATCCCTGGTAGAACATCAAGAAAGAGAAGCATTATTAGCACTCGTGTGTCCTGTCACTCAACCACTGGCCACACACAAACACTTCGGGTTATATTTCCCATGGGACGTAAGTGTGCATTCATCAGCCCACCGTGATGACTTAACGTTATCTCTTGCTCTTACCTCAGAGCAGCCACCGCCCGAGCCAGTCCTGCTAACTCCTTGAAGTCAAGGGAGCCCAATTAGCTTAGCAGCTTCAGAGCTTACTGTCTCTGTGACCTCAGGCTTGGGGTTTCTCCTCGAAAAGAGACAGAGAGAATGCCGAGTGTGGTGGTCCACATTTGTACTCCCAGCACTGAGAAGGTGAAGGCACGATGACCAAAACTTCACCACCCTCGGCTGCTACACGGTGAGCTTGAGGCCTGCCTTGGCTACATGAATTAGTTTTTCAGGGACTTAATTAAAAAAAAAAAAAGAGGGAACTTGTTGCCTGCTGTGAATTAATAAAAAGCTCTGTCTCTGAAGACACACGATAAAGCGTTTAGCAAAGCACCTGTGACTACATATTACACAGTGGGTGTGAAATATCCTGACAGGTTCCTGTGTTTAAACACCTGCTCCCCAGGGTGGAGGTGCTGCCTCTGAGGCTGTGGAATCTCTGAGGTTTACTGCCTGGCCTGGCTTTCCGGCCTAAAGATACAAGCACACTATTTCAGCTTCCTGCTGCCACAGCCACAAGCTGCTCTTGCTACTGTGTCTTCTCCACCAGGAAACGGAGAGCCAAAGCAAGCCCTTTCTCCTGTAAGTTGCCTCTATACGGGGTTTTGAAACAATGAAATAGCGATAAATACATGCACAGCACCAACAATGATTCGCGTTCATATCTACTTGTCTTTCCGAGTCACACCTCTTTACACCCATCTTCCAGCCCTGTAATTGCCACCTCCCACTCACTACCCCCATAAACTCTCAGAAGCAAACCCTGGGAGAACCTGCCCTGTTCCTGTTTTTATTTCCATATAATTTGTACCAAATATTTTACAGAGTAATCAAGGTCAGGGTCAAGGGTCTCCAAGTTCATGGCCTCTTACACAGAGAATTGAAACTAAAGGCTCACACATATTTGTAGAAATAATAAGATAACCTTATTCAGAATGAAGGAATAACAGATTAAAAGAGGAATATTTTATCAAGATTTACTCACATCAGGCCACTCAAGGGCCCCAGTTAGTACTTGGGGTCAGGGGTCTGGTTGCTTGTTCATCATAATGGTCTGAATTAAACAGAAATGTATATTACTTATCTCTAAATTTTTTTTTTATCATATTGTCCCTTCAGCCCTCATATAGAACCCAGAAGTTTATATACTGTGAGTGTCTCATCTCTGCTGAGACAATTTTTTTAGTTAAATAATTTATTCAGATTACATCTCAGTTGTTATCCCCTCACTTGTATCTTCCTGTTCCCCCCGGCCCCCCCCCCCCCGCCCTCTCTCTTTCACCCTATTCTCCTCCCCTAGGCCTGTGACAAAAGGGACCTCCTCCCCCTCCACATGGTCACAGCCTAGCAGGTCTCATCCAGATAGCCTGCTTCCCCTTCCTCTGAGACAATGTTGATTGGGCAGTATGGGAAGAGCTGGTAAAACGCTGCCGGGTGGCAGCAGCATCTTCCTGCTGGAATGACAGGCATTTCAATAAGCCATCTACACTTTGACAACTGTTGTCCTTCTTGACCAACTAACTCAGGAGTAAAGATAGTACACCTGGTGGTAGATTGTAAGAGCAAAAGAATATTAGGGTAAGGAGCCCATAACAAATGCTAGAATTAAGTGTCTATCTTGACTTAATTTTATAGACACTTTGCAAGGTATTACTTTCTATCTTTGCAAAAATAAAAAAGATTAGCATTGCTCAGACTTGACTAGTCCATGAGCCATGTAGAAAAGAGCTCTAGATTTGTCTTATAATATCAACTGGCCACTTTTTTATGTAGACATTAAAGAAATTCAATTTCTCTGGACACCTTTTTCCTCTGCTACCAATGTGCTCCAGGGACTGGTAAACTCCTAGAGGAAGATCATAAAAATTTTAAAAAGAAAAAAAACCCACATAATTCCAGAGAAAACAAAACCCAGCTAGTTAAACTATCACCAATAAGAAGCATAAACAGGAAACATTTCAACTGCTTGGACCCAAAAGCTCTAGTTGAAAAAGCTTCAAAACAAGCGTTGACTGTTTCCCGGACATCTGCAGTTGAGAAGCACAGAAACGGCACGGGAAGCGCTGTGCTTTACTGCACACTGAGTGGTTCCCAGGTGCAGAGGGGAACGCTGGGGCAGAACAAAAAATGAAGTGCGTGTTTTCTCAGTTGTATTTATATGCACTTCTCTCCTGGCAAGTTGGCGACTCTTCACATGCAAGACTTGCATGCGGTGTTCGGGGCAGCCTATTTGAGAACAGTCTTATCCTGGCGACAGTTTATGCAAGTTTCCATCTAACAGACTCCCTGGGTGTCAATGTCTAGGTTAGAAGTCTTTGGCGTAGTATGCTTTGTCATTGCCCCTGTGGCTGGGGCGGCAGGCAGATGGTGAGTGGCATAGCCTTAGAGGTAGAACTGCCAACCGGCTGTGTATGAGCCTCAGACTATGGAACAAGCAATAAAAGGAAAAAGCAAGAGGCTCATTGCCAGCCTCTTGCAGTGTGGAGCCAGAATTGTGAGAGCAGTGCCAATCATTTTCCATACAGCCAGTCCTGGGGTTGGCATGTGACATCCGTGTGGAGAACGGCATCAGTGATGCTCCAATCACCTGCCTGCCTAACTGGGTGGCTCAAGAAATGCCACAGAGGCTAAGGAAGAGAGAGAGGGGGAAACTGATGGTGATCAAAGGGTCCTTACTTTTATTAAATAGACTGCTGTTTTAACCAACACAGCAGGCTTAAGAAAGTCACGTAGAGTTACTAATTTACAAACACAAGAAAATGACTTTGATATGACTAAAAGCTTGTATTTCATTTTACCCTCCCCAAAATTAACATTTTTGAAGCTCCAGCTTCTAATGTGGTGATACTGGCTATAAGGAGAAGAATTAAGTTTCAATAAGATTGGGGGGATCAGATTTAGGAGTGACTAGATAACGTTCTGTGTCCCCTCCCTGCCTCCTCATGCACAGAAGTTTCTAGATTAGACCAAAATGGATATTTAAAAGCTATGAAAAGAGTTCACCAGAAACCCATGCCCTCTAGATTTTTAATCTTTGACTTTCCAGCCCCTACTACTATGAGGAAAATGTGGTACTTTGTTATGGAGACCTGTGAACTGTAATACAGCTGGCCATCTCCAGCCAAGAAGAAGGTTCCCCTCGAAAGAAAGTGTATGTTTCTAGGAAGCTATGTATGTCAACTTGGGAAGAGGCAATCTCCATTGAAGACCAGTATAAAAATATGTTTCTCTGACCAAGGCTGAGAACATCCCAGGTCTGTGAGTGTAAACATAAATATTTAGAAGACAATTTGACAACACAACTATTGTTTTTTAAATTGCATCTATTATCAGTAGGCCTGGCTCGCAATCAATCAAGACACAGACACTTGTTATATTTTAAAATAGCCTTAGTCAACCTGGGGCAGGGGAGATCTCAATCCTCTAAAGTACTTTGCATACCAGGGCCTCAGGCATGGGATCCCTGTCTCAATCCCATGCCATCTACTTCTAGTAATTTCTACAAAGCTACCTCCCATCTATAATGCCATATACTTGCTCATGTTCTTCATCTGGGCCGGATTCTCCATCCACACCCGCCATGTGCTTCGCCTCCAGCTAACCCATGGCAGCCTTCTTCTCTTCCCTTCAGGTCTCCTTTCTCCTCTTGGCAGTCCTCCTTCTTCCCAGAATTCCTAGCCCCACCTATCTCCTCTGCCCTGCCCAGGTGGGATGGCTTTTCATTAAGCAAAAGGTTGATCACAGAGACAGCAAACAGTAATTAGCATCAAAACACATCATACCATCCCCCAACACACAACAATTTAGTAAAATAATAATAGTAGGTTGGCCTAGGGTCTTTTACCACCCCAGCCATGAATTTTATATCAGCAAGTGAGGGAGGAAGAGTGTTTACAAGACATGATGCTGGTAATGATTCGTAAGAATCACAATACCAAAATCTGGCCAGAACTCAGCTCTTTGCCGGTACAGTAACAATTGAATACACAGAGATGACCTTCACACAGTACACAAAAAAGGTTACCCCGACACTACCCAGTGGGGAGGAAAGAAGTTTCTTAGTCAGTTTCATATCAATTTCTCTATGTCCTGCAGCAAAAGATGTAGTGTCTTCAGAAACAGAATCTTATCGTGTGGCTATGGTGGGTAACCATTAGCGTTGTCCATAGCCTGTAAAACTCAGGCTCCGAAAGAAAAATGCCACACGTTCATGTTCACTGTCATATATGGATCCTAGCTTTGAATCTTTGCGTGTGGTGTATTTTACTTGGGGCACAAGTGGAGATCAGAAAACTAGAAATGTGGGACACTGGGTGGTACATTATGGGATGGGAACAGTAGATTATAGATGAAGTGAAAGCAAAGAAATGGAATATTGGGGATGGAAAGGGCGAGAAGAGGATGGGGAAATCAGAGTGAGAGAAAAGGTTTATGAAAGGAAAAGAGTGTAAAAATCCATATGAAAACCTATAATCTCATAACCTCTATTAAATATATAATTAGAGAAGATGGTAGGAAACATGTTATCTGAAAAAATACAAGATTAGGCACTGCAGGTCAAAGGCTTACAAAAGGAAGGGTGGGTGACAGGAAAGAGTGAAAGATAGAGAATGAGCTAACCAAAACTAAGGATGCATTAAAAACCCTTACAGAAAATCAATGACGTTTTTTTTTTTAACAAATCTTACAGAGACCCACCAGTTAGTAAGCTACTTTTCACATTTTAATTTTGAAAAACATGAGTTGGGTGGAAGTACCCTGCAAGGATAACAACAATACACAGAGAAGATGTGAGTTCTGAAATGAAAATCAGAACTGTCTGGTGTGCAGTGCTTCCCTGTGAGTCAGGCACTGGTCAAGGAGACCACAGAGGTTGAAAACAACACCGGCTGTTACTACTGCTCTTGGCTACATGTCTTGAGCAACTGCTATGCATTACATTTTTAACAAGATTTTTATTTGCACTAGCTTCTGTACTCTTAACAGTAGTCCATTGTGTGTTTGGGGGAGAAAGTCAACTGTAAGGCAGAGAGCAGGTAAAGTCGTAGTTTAGCTCCTATCCTCTAGGACCAACCAAAGGAAACAAAACTAGACACTACTGAATTACAAAATGAAGAGAGTAACCGTGCAAGCTAGGAGCAATTAGAAAATCGCTATAAAGAGCCTTGGTGCCAGGACAGCAGGAGAGCTCTGGGTTAGGAGATGAACTTGCTGCTGCACCTGAGCATCATGTCACCAGGGGTCCTAATTTTCCACCTGTTGATGAGGTCTTAGTAGAATGACCTCTGGGGACGCCCAGGTCAGAGAGGATGCACTTCAGTGCCCTCTAGTGAGCTCAGTAAGGGCGGGAAGAACAAGCCAGGGAAAGCATCAGGAACATAGAGACGTTTCCAACCTCTTCCTTAACGCTCCACAAAGTTCTACTTCTTCAGCCTCCCTGCTGCATACTCTCCTCTTCTATTGCTGTGACGAAACACCATGATCAAAAAGCAAGTTGGAGAGGAAAGGGTTTATTTGGCTTACACTTCCATATTGCTGCTGTTCATCACTCTTCTGATAGCATTAATCCATTCAGGGAGGGTGCCTTAATGCTTTAGACCACACTTGAAAATATTATTTATTTATTAAATATTTTTAAAAATGGGTGGAGCGTGGTGGTGCACTCCTTAATCCAAGTACTCAGGGAAGCCAGATGTCTGTGAGTTTGAGGCCAGCCTGGTCCACAAAGGGAGCCCAGAACAACCAGGACTACACAGAGAAACCCTGTCTAAAAAGAAAAAAAAAAACCTCACAAAAGTTGAAATATAATTAAATAGCTTCTCTTCTTCTGTTTCCTTTCTCCAACCCTTCGCATGATCTCTCCCTCTTACCCTTCCCCTGCCTTCCTACTCCTTCTCAAGTTGATGGCCTTTTAAAATTTTGATTATTATTGTTTTACACACACATTAATAAATATATAAATACCACCTGCTGAGTCTGTTTAGTGTGGCTTGAATATATATGACTTTGTACTGAATACCAATCAGGGGCTGCACACCTTAGTACCAGGCATGATTTCCCACCTACTGAGTGGTAGGCCACATTTCCTATAGGGTTGCTCACCTTTCTATTACCACAAAGGTTCCCATGCTTTCAGCATCTGAACTTTTAGGGCTGGGGATGAGGAGAAACACATCATGATAATTGCATTTACTCACTTCTCTCAATCTGGGTTCGTGAATAAGTGCTGTATCAGAAATATTACACAGGTATGCTTTGAAATGAGTAGATTGTGGTAGTCTGAATAAGGATGGCTTCCACTGCTGGGTGGTGGTGGTACATGCCTTTAATCCTAGCACTTGAAAGGCAGAGGCAGGTGGATCTCAGTGAGTTCGAAGCCAGCCTGATCTATTAAGTGAGTGCAGGACAGGCAGGACTGCACAGAGAAACCCTGTGCAACAGACAAACAAACACACAAACAGACAAAAAGAATGGCTCCCATAGGCTCATATCCTAGCTTAGTCACAAAGGGAGTTTTGTGTCAACTTGACACAGGCTGGAACCATCCGACAGGAGGGAATCTCAGTTGAGAAAATGCCTTATGGAATCAGATGGTAGGCAGGCCTGTAGAGCATTTTCTTAGTGATGGATGGGACGGGCCCAGTCTATGGTGTGTGGGGCCATTCCTGGGTTGGTGGTCAAAAGAAAGCAGGCTGAGCAAGGCGTGAGGAACAAGCTACTAAGCAGTACCCCTCCATGGCCTCTGCATTGCCTCTTGACTTCAGGTTCCTGTCCTGTTTGAGTTCCTGCCCTGACTTCCTGCTGTCCCTTAAGAGTTCCTTCCACTAGGCAACACTGCCTCACAGACCTAGAGCATAGCAGACCAGAGACTCATGGTCCAAAATGTTTAAGAACAAAAACATTGATGAGGGGAAAGCATAACAGACTCTTGTCATCAGCAAATTACTATTCTACAATGTTCACAAAAATTTCTCTCTCAAACGTTAAAAAATAGTCATGTTTAAACTATATTAATTTTTTTTAATTTGTTCACTTTACATCCCGATCATAGCTCCCGCTCTCCTCTCCTCCCAGTCCCACTCTCTCTTCCTCTTCTTGCTATCCTCCCTTTCTTACTCTTCAGAAGAGGGGAGACACACACACACACATACACACACACACACACACACACACACACACACACACACACACACACACACACACACACCAACCCATCCCAGCACATCAAGTCGAATCAGGACTGAGCTCATCATCTTCCACTGAGGCCAGGCAAGAGGCAAGACAGTCCCAGTAGTGGGAAGTGATCAAAAAGCATGCAACAGAGTCCTTGTCAGAGACAGCCCCTGCTCCCCTTATTAGGGGACCCACATGAGGACTGAGCTGGCCATTTCTTATATCTGTATAGAGGACCTAAGTCCAGTCCATGCATGGTCCTTGGTTGGTGCTTCAGTCTCCATAAACACCCCTGGGCCCAGATTAGTTGACTCTGTTGGTCTTCTTGTGGAGTTCTTGTCCCCTCCATGTCCTTGACAGAGGAATTCTCAACTTCACAATCATATGGGGGAAAAAACTGGAGTAGCTAAGACAATTCTGTACAATAAAAGATCTTCTGGAGGAATCTCCATCCCTGATCTCAAGCCGTACTATAGAGCAACAGTAATAAAAACATTAAAACGGCGTGGTACTGGCATAGAAATATGTTGGCTCAGTTTATTAACAATTAAACTTTATTATACAACCCAACTAGCATATACAAGAAGGAAAAAAAGGTTAAAGGGACAGAAGATTAAAACCTCCTGGAATCCGTTCGGCAGGACGGGTCCTTAGGTGTCTCAGTCCCACGAGCTGGTCCGGTCCCTTCCTCTCTCTCTGCGCCTTCTTCTTCTCTCCTTCTACCTCTCAGTCATATGCAAAGGGCGGTCCCTTCTCCCTTCGAGGGTCAATTAGGAAAACAATAGCCACGGTGGGGTTCCTAGGTAGGCTTCCTGAATTCCAAGCCCAGGAAGACTCCAAACAGTCTCTCACAAGGTATTCATGGTGTGCCTCAAGGGTAAAGCCCGCCAAGACTGCTTCCACCTGCGACAAAGCTTAATCTTTCCCACAGAAATAGGTTGGTAGATCAATGGAATTGAATCAAAGACTCCAAAATAAACTCACACACCTACGGACACTTGATTTTTCACAAAGAACCCAGAACCATATAATGGAAAAAAGAAAGCATCTTCAACAAAAGGTGCTGGTCTAACTGGATGTCTACATGTAGAAAAATGCAAATAGATCCATATTTATCACTCTGCACAAAACTCAAGTTTGAGTGGAACAAAGACCTCAGCATAAAACCAGAAACACTAAATCTATTAGAAGAGAAAGTGGGAATCATCCTTGAACTCATTGGCACAGGAGACAACTTCTTGAACAGAACACTAACATCTCAGGCTCTATGATCAACAATTAATAAATGTGACCTCATGAACCTGAGAAGCTTCTTTTTTTTTTTTTTAAAGATTTATTTATTTATTATTACAGCTACAGTGCTCTGCCTACATGTACTCCTGCAGGCCAGAAGAGGGCATCAGATCACATTACATTATAGATGGTTGTGAGGCACCATATGGTGGCTGGGAGTTGAGCTCAGGGCCTCTGGAAGAGCAGACAGTGCTCTTAACCTCTGAGCCATCTCTCCAGCTTCTTTAAGGCAAAGGACACTGTCAACAGAGCAAAACGACAGCCTACAGGTTGGGAAAGATATTCACCAACCTTCTGACAAAGGGCTGATATCCAAAATATATAAAGAAGTAAAGAAATTAAACACCAACAAACCAAATAATCCAGTTTTTAACATGGATTACAGAGCTAAACAGAATTCTCAGCAGAGGAATCTTGAATGGCCAAGAAGCACTTAAAGAGATGTTCAACATCCTTAGTCATCAGGGAAATGCAAATCAAATGACACTGAGATTCCTCCAGAAGATCTTTTATTGTACTGAACTGTTTTAGTTATTCTGAGTTTTGTTTTGTTTTGTTTTCCATATAAAGTGACAGCACATGCTGCCAAGGAGAAAGGGGAACACTCCTCCATTGCTGGTGGGAGTGCAAACTTGTACAACCACTTTGGAAATCTATCTGGCAGTTTCTCATAAAATTGGAAATAGTGCTACCTCAAGACCCAGCTATACCACTCCTGAGTATATACCCAAAAAAGGCTCAATCATAAAATAGGGACACTTGACCAACTATGTTCATAGCAGCTTTATTCATAATAGCCAGAATCTGGAAACAACCTAGATGTCCCTCAACCAAAGAATGGATGAAGAAACTATGCTATATTTATACAATGGAATACTACTCACTTATTAAAAACAAGGAAATCTTGAAGTTTGCAGGCAAATGGATGGAACTAGAAAAGATCATCCTGAGTGAGGTAACCCAGACCCAGAAAGACACACATAGTATGTACTCACTTATAAGCAAATATTAGTAATAACCATATGATAATTCACAGACCCAAAGAAGCTAAGTCTATTAAAATTTTTACATAGAAAGGAGGAGCAGACATGTCTTCTCCCCTCCCTGGGTCTTTAGAAATGATGGTAACGGTTAATATTTGATGAGCAATTATTGTTACTGTTACTGTTTCCAGTTCTGTTAGCTCCCTCAATCGTTGAAACAACACTGTATTATCCATATATTGTTATTCTAGTTTTGCAGGTGAGGAAATAGGGTTTAAGCAGTTTGTCCAGAAATCACACGGCTAAGGGGTGACTTGACGATTCTGTTATATAAAATTGGTCCAAGATCGCTTTCCTCTGTGTTTGTGCGTGTGTGTGTGTGTGTGCGTGCGTGTGTGCGTGTGTGTGTGTGTGTGTGTGTGTGTGTGTGTGTGTGTGTGTGTGTGTACCTTTCCTAGAAATAGTCTTAGAGTCTACACACCCTTCCCAGCATCCCCTTCCACCATCATAGCTTCCCTTCAGATCTTTAGGAAATCTCGTTTCAAATAGTTGAATGACGAACGTTATTGTGTCGGTCACACTATACAGTGTTCGTTCCACTCAAAAGGCCACACATGAAGGGGCTGAGAGTGGAAACGATCAGATGCAAAGATCTAGCCAGTGCCTTTAACATGCTTACCATCTCTTCAAAGATCTCCTGTACAAATTCATTTTAAGATGTTTCAAGGCCGGGTGTGGTGGCACACGCCTTTAATCCCAGCACTTGGGAGGCAGAGGCAGGCGGATCACTGTGAGTTCGAGGCCAGCCTGGTCTACAAAAGTGAGTCCAGGACAGCCTAGGATACATAGAGAAACCCTGTCTCGAAAAACAAAAAAACAAACAAACAAAAAAAGATGTTTCAATACCCTAAGTAGAGACTTTCTTTTCAGTCCACGGGGATTTGATGCAGTATGGACCCTTACTTACCCTCTGTCAGTGGGTTCTACTCCTACCCTCTCCTGAGCTGTAGAATGCTGGAGCTATGTCAAGTGAACACCACATGAGTTGCTTGCTCATAAGGACTTGATTCTTATGATTTAAATGTGAAATGTCTCCCACCAGCTCGCGTGCTTAAACACTCGGTCTTCAGCTGGTGGTACTGGTTTTAGAGGTAGTAGAACTTTGAACAGCGAGCATAGCTGGCAGACGTGGGTCACAGGGGGTGAACCTTTGAGGACTACAGCCTACCCTTCTTCCAGCCCAAGCTCTCTCAGCTTCCTCTCTGTAAGCACAATGTAGCCCTTGCCTTACAGTCCTGCTGCCATGGATAGGAGCCAGGCTGTCACCTTGACTTCCACTCCTCCATCCATTGCTCCTGCTGGGTGTTACATTATAAGAAAGGTAACTGGCATAGAACCATCCTAAAAGATTTCTCAAATGGGACATGGTTAGTTTGGTAAGCCATTTAACTATGCATCTCCAGCAAAACAAGCAAGCAAACAAAAATCCACATAATAGAGGCCTAGCATGGTGGTACACACCTTTAACCTCAGTTCTTGGGAGGCAGAGGCAAGCAGCTTGGTCTGCATACTGAGTTCCAGACCAGCCAAGGCTACACAGTGAGACTTGTCTCAAAGCACAAACAAAAGAAAAACACCTTTAAAGGGGAAATCTGTATTATGCTCACTCAAAATTTCAGAAGTCCAGTCCACAGTTACCTGGCTTTGTTGTTTCTGGGTCTGTGGAGGTGAAATGCATGATAGAGGGTATGATTAGACAGCAGTTCACCTCATGGGATTGACAAGTAGGGAGATCAAGAAAAGAAAAAAATACATCCCTGCCATTGTTGAAGTTGGAACTGCCATGATTCAATCATTTAAAAAAAAACTAACATTCCTAGAAACCACGTTCTCAATATTTGGATCCTTTGTGGATATTACAGATCTAACAACGTTTTTGAGGTGATCCCACCAGAAGCCATCACAGACACTCTTACAGTGGAAAAGAAAAAGCGCCTCTAACATGGCATCAGTTGTGCTAAGATCTGGGGGCCTGTTACAACAAAACACCTGAAGCTGCATTACTTTGTAAAGAAAAAGGTTTATTTGGCTCGCTGTCTTAGAGGCTAAATCTTGACATCAGATGAACTCATTGGTTCAGTCTCTGATGAATGCCTAATGCTTAAGGGCATCACAAAGTGCACAAACTGGACCAAGGGATCACATGAGATAAAAAGCCACAGAGACTCGGGAGTGAGGCATGGCCATTTATAACAACTCATCCTTACAAGAACTAACTCAGGTCCCTTTCTAAAACATGATCCCCTAGGACCTGTGTACCTCCGACTAAGCTCCACCTCTTAAAATATTCATATCTTATTGCATGTCACATGGCCACACTGAGGACCAGTCCTCTAACATGTAAACCCTTGGAAAGCAAGCCACATTCAAAGCTCAGGTCAGGGCACCATCCATTTCACAGCAGAGACTCTCATACCCAGGAATCAGCTCACAAAAGATACTGCTCTGAGCAGGAATCCAAAACTTATGGGAATGTCTTCCATCCTTTTATTTGGGGGGTGAGGTTGGGGTTTTTGTTTCTCAACACAGGGTTTCTCTGTGTAACCTTGGCTGTCCTAGACTCACTTTGTAGACCAGGCTGGTCTTGAACTCACAGAGATCCTCCTGTCTCTGCTTCCCCAAGTGCTAGGATCACAGGCATGTCATTCTCTCAATCTCTGCTCCATCTTTATCCCTGCACTACTTGTAGGCAAGACAAATTTTGGGTCAAAGTTTTGTGGATGGATTGGTGTCCCCTTCCCTCCACTGGAAGGTCTGTCTAGCTACAAGAGGTGGCTTCTTTAAGCTCCATAACCCCCCATCCCAGAGATGCGCCCCCCCCCACTGATTTCTGTTCTCTTTCTCAGATCCCTACTTTTGATTCCCCACCCCTGCTCCCTCCCTACCCCTCTCCCATCCATTCCCTCTCTCCACCTACTTCAGATGTCTATTTTATTTCCCCTTCTGAGTGAGATGCAAGCATCCTTCCTGGGGCCCTCCTTGTTACTTGGTTTCTTTAGGTCTGTGGATTGTAACATGGTTATCCTGTACTTTATGGCTAATATCCACTTATAAGTGAGTATATACCATGTGTATCTATGGGTCTGGGTTACCTCACTCAGGATGATCTTTTCTATTTTAACTAAAAAAAAAAAAAGGAATAAAAATTATCTGACCTTTGTTTTTATTGAAATTTCTCTAAAACTTCTGGTTTTAAAAGAAAAAACTGCAGCTGCTTAATGAAGAATGGAAACACAGCTTATATTTCGAGCTCTAGATAAGCAAGGCATGGCTCAGAAAGGGCAAAGGAACTGGGTAGAGGTGAGAAAGCTCCACACTGCAAGACAGCTGCAAGACTGTGACGTAAGTAAACTGACTTCAGTTTGAGCTGGAGCCACAGATGACAGGCTTTGCTCTTCAGTTCTGTTTTCAGGCCTCTCCCAATGCATCCTCTCCCTGCAGGTCCCACAGGGCATCTCCATGCTGACGTGAGTGCAGCAGGACCCTCAGAGCGCTGACTTCCTGTTCAAGACTGCCTAACACACCATCATCCACACAGTCTGGAAGACGGAAAATAGCCCAGAGGCCTACCTACAGATAAAGCAATATTGTCAGACAATTTAAAAGAAGAAGAAGAAGAAGAAGAAGAAGAAGAAGAAGAAGAAGGAGAAGGAGAAGGAGAAGGAGAAGGAGAAGGAGAAGGAGAAGGAGAAGAAGAAGAAGAAGAAGAAGAAGAAGAAGAAGAAGAAGAAGAAGAAGAAGAAGAAGAAGGAACATTTTTAAAAACTAAAACAGCACTATTTGCAAGTTAGAGTTGGATAAAAACATAAAATCAGAATAGTGATGCGTTCGTTTGTATGAATATACACAAAAAATATCTCTAGACAGCTGAGGGGACCGGAAACTGGCGCCAGGTTGAAAGTGGCAGACCACTTCTTCTCAGACGTCTATTTGAACATTTCCGTGTGCACTACATGAGTCTATCCTAAGTTAAGAAACTGAGTTGACAGTGACGGAAGGTTCTTGCTGCCAAGCCTGACATCCGAGTTTGATCCCTGGGACCCACACTGTAGAAAAGAGAAAACCACCTTCCAAAAGTCAACCCCCAGCCTCCACACACACGTGATCTGGCGCGCGCACACACAGAGGGGGCGTGGGGCAGGGGACGAAGTAAAGGTAATAATAACTTCGTTTTAAATATGATGATAGCCTCAGCTTCCAAATCTGCCTTGGGTTTTTGTATTTGTGTCTACAGCTCTTGAAAAAATCTCTCACTGTTTTCTCTTTCTTTTCCATGGGCACTTCAATTTCCATTTCTTGACAAAAAAGAACTGCTTGTCCTTTCGTTCTGATTTTATAATAAACTTGCTGCTGGCTTTAAGTTCACTTGCCTGACAGCCAATAAAACACCCCGGTCAGCAGGGAAGATAGCTGTTTCCTGGTGCTTTAAAACACTCAGTTCCCGTGTCCCTGGCTTCCTTCACATGCCTCCGTGCAGGCTGCCAGGTCCTTCCTTCGGTGCCTACCCAAATGTATCAGTGTCACACAGTGGTCATCTCTGAATCGCTTTCCCAGGATCCCTCTGCAGGGGCCAGGACGTCACAGCCTTGTGACATACAGTGAGAATGTAGCTCACAATCCAAACTGCAATTCCTTCAAATGTCCCAAAAAGGACAGCTCTTAAATTTATAATCCCTCAGCAGGCATCATTGTGTCTAAAATAGGTATATTATACCCCATACTTAGTGTTCCAGTGTTTTGTTTTGTTTTTTAATGTGGGTAGGCCAAGACAGAGCTGGGAATCTCACCCTGCAGTGCCCCCTGCTGGTTATTTTTAAAAGAGGCCAAGAGGAGACTACAGGAACTTTCTAAAAGGTGCTGAGGAAATAGTCCATGTGGCAATGCAGTGTTCTGTATTATTCACACATACACATGCATGCCTTTCAAACTGGGCATCACCTTTTATCTGTGTCATCACAGTCATTCACATACAAAAGAACATCCTCATGTCAGATAGATGACCACCCAGTGTCAATAGAAAGAAGAAGTACTTCAAACTCCAGGGGACCGTAGACAAGGACCCCTCTACCGATGATCAGCATGCTTCACATCTTAAAAGCTCACCAGAGCCGGGCGTGGTGGCGCACGCCTTTAATCCCAGCACTCGGGAGGCAGAGGCAGGCGGATCGCTGTGAGTTGGAGCCCAGCCTGGTCTACAAACCGAGTCCAGGACAGCCAAGGCTACACAGAGAAACCCTGTCTCAAAAAACCAAAAAAAAAAAAAAAAAGCTCACCAGGTTCTGACCCCAACTCAGCAGAGATAATGGAGAAGGGGTTCATCTGACCTCATCCAAAACAAAAAACAAACTCTATGTTAAAATCCCCTTCTTGGATTTTCACTCCCCTTAATAAATTTTTCCCTTTTTAACGTGAAAACTGGGGGGGGGGGGTACCTTCATTGGATGGGGGTTTAATATGTTTCCTTCAACCAACTGACTTCTGTCTATCAACTAGTAGGAAATATCTTGGTTTAGGCCATAAGGACTAAGAACTAGGGTTTCTGCTAAGAAATTTGACATATACAAAAAGACTCAGAGAGCACAGGGTTCCAGCGGTCCTGAAGGAGTCTACCCTGGTCCTCTGCTCATGAATCTCACCTGGCAGCAGTGAACCAGGATGTTCAGAAGAATTCTTCCTACCTCAATGTTCTAGCCACAGCCTAAAGCTAAGATGCCAATGTCAAAGTCATCCCTGCAGGATTTGCCAGGGCACAACCATTGTTCTTCTAATGGGAGCCTATCACCCAATTCCTGACAACATAAAGCAAAGTAGGAATCCAGGATGCAGTTAGAATTTTTGTTTAAACAAAGCCTTTGGAGTCCCAAGAATCCTTCCACCAAAGACAGGAGAAACTGATGCTCCTATGTCTAGGACAACTGGGGACCTTTCAGTGGGACATCAGGGAAAGTCAGCTGTTCGGTCCCTGAACACTGCAGGTGGCCACCTGGCTCATCCTTCGGGTATCAAAGATGAGATGCTGGCTCGAAAAGCCTGGTGGCAAAGAGATGGGAAAGTGCAGAGAGCAGCCACTGTGTTTAGAGTTTGCTGAAGCAAAGGCATTCACAAAGTTCTGACCTGGAAACTATAAACCCTGAGGAAGAGAAAAGGTTGGAGCTGTCCGAAACAGATGCCATGGAGGGACAAACTGGCCACAGCACAAAGACAGATTTCCAAGAGCCATAAATGAAGGAAAAAGACAAAGATGTACAGTTTCAAGGACGACTGCCCACATCAGGGGTGTTCCAGGTGGGAGCTGCTAGAACGAGATCCCTAAAAACTCACTAGATCTCTCCCTCCTTGCTGAGAATAGTACCAGGACCTCAGCATTTGGCTCACCCAGTCTTCCCACATAACAGGACTTAGAGTAACAACTAATATTTAAATCATGCTCTATAAAACATATTCACACATGCTATTACTAAATTAATTCCCATAATTACTCTCATTTCAAAGATGGGGAACACTGAGGTTCAGTACCCTACTCCAGGCTCGAGAATGCTAATCAGTAGCTTCAAACAGGAACTATCTGAATGGAAGGCACTGTTTTAGTTCTGTTGCTGTTGCTGTGGTAAACACCATGGCCAAAAGTATTTATTACAACTTGCACCTCCCAGGTCACAATCCACCACTGGGGGAAGATAGGCAGGGACTCAAGCAGGCGCAGAGGCAGGAGCCTTGAGGGGAAGCTGTGTACTGGGTCACCCCTCCTGTCTTACTCAGCCACCTTCTTATACAGCTCAGGCCCACCTATCTAGAGGTTCCCTACATCAATTAGAAAAAGTAATGACTCACAAACATGGGTATAGACAGTTGGATGGAAGCAACCTCAGTTGAGTTTTCTTCTCCCTAAGTGACTCTAGTTTGTATCAAATTGACAAAAAGTAACCAGCACAAGTGACTCCTTGTCATCTTGACACATCAGAACATCACTGTCAAACCACAACCTTACTCCGACTCTGCTCCCCTCCCCACCCAGGCCCCTCCCTTCATCCACTTCTGATTTCCATTTTATTTCACCTTCTGGGTAAGGTTCAAGCATCCTCCCTTGGACCCTCATTTTTTACTTAGCTCCTTTGGGTCTGTGGTTTGTAGGATGGTTATCTTTACTTTATGGCTGATATCCACGTATGCGTACATATTTCTGGGTGTGGGTTAACTCACTCAGGATGATCATTTCTAGTTCCATTCATGTGTCTTCAAATTTCATGCTGTGCTTGTTTTTAATAGCTGAGTGGTATTCCATTGTGTAAATGTACCACAGTTTATGTATCCATTTTACAGTTGAGGGACATCAGAGTTGTTTCCAGTTTCTGTCTATTATGAATAAAGCTGCTATGAACACAGTTGAGCAATCATCCTTGTTGTATGGTGGAGCATCTTTTGGGCACAAGCCCACGAGTGGTATAGCTGGGTCTTGAGGTAGAACTATCCCTAATTTTCTGAGAATGTGCCAGATTGATTTCCAAAGTAACTGTCTAAGTTTGCACTGCCACCAGCAATGGAAGAGCATTCTCCTTTCTCCACATCCTTGCCAGCACGTGCCATCACTTGAGTTTTTTATCTTAGCTATTCTGATGGGTGTAAGATGGAATCTCAGAGTCATTTTGGTTTGCATTTCCCTGGTGACTATGGACCCTGAGCATTTCTGTAAGTGCTTCTCAACCATTAGAGATTCCTCTGTTGAGAATTCTCTGTTTAGCTCAGGAGAGCCGTGAATTCAAGATGAATTTGAGCTATAAGCAAGACATGCTCTGCTTGTTACAACTGTTCAAGCAATACAGACGCAATGTTATTGACTGAAACCCACAGTTCACTAGCAGGTTTATCCTTAGTGCTGCAGGTCTGTGGGGTTACACACACACATGTATCACAGAGTCACTTCCCAGCCTTGAAAATGTCCTGTGATCCACCCAGTCAGCGTTGGTGGGGGGATACTGGAAGAGAGGATGAAAATCTAGGGGAGGGGGCATCTTTATAATGAGCAGGAGACTTGGGATAAGGGAGGCTCCCTGGAGTCTATGGATGTGGCCCTAACTGAGACTCCTAGCAGCAGAAGATATGGTGCCTGAAGTAGCCACCTACTATATCCAGGAAGGACTCCCAGTGGAAGGAGGGGGACACCAACTCACCCACAAAACCTTCAGCCCAAAACTTGTCCTGCTTACAAGATGTCCAGGGATAAAGATAAAGCAGAGATTGAGGGAATGGTCAGCCAATGACTGGCCCAACTTGAGACCCACTCCATGGAAGAGAGACAACCCTTGACACTATTAATGATATTCCCCTATGCTTGTGGACAAGAGCCTAGCATAACTGCCTTCTGAGAGGCTTCATCCAGCAGATGATGGAAACAGATGCAGAGACCCACAGCCAAACAATAGGCAGAGCTCGGAGAGTTCTGTGGAAGAGTTGGGGGCAAGAATTGAAGGAACTGAAAGGGTCAAGGACACCACAAAAAAAGACCTACAGAGTAAACTAACCTGGGCCCATGGAGGCTCACAGAGACTGAAGCACCAAACAAAGAGCATGCATGGGTTGGACCCAGGCCTCCTACACATATGTAGCAGATGTGCAGCCTTGTCATCATGTGGGGTGCCCTAACAATTGGAGCAGGGTCTGTCTTTGACTATGTTGCCTGCCTCTGGGTCCCTTTGCCCTAGCTGAGCTGCCTTGTCAGGCTCCAGTGAGAGAGGATGTGCTTAGTCCTGCTGCAAATTGATGTGCCAGGATGAGTTGGTACCCATGAGGGGGCCTCCCCATCTCTGAGGAGAAGGAAAAGGGAGAGTGGGGGAAGGGGGTGTAAGGTGGGACTGACGGGAGGAGAGGATGGAGCGGGGCTGCAATCAAGATGTAAAACTAATTAATTAATTAGTTAATTAATTGGAAAACAAACAAAAACCCTCTCATTTCGTGATTCCTAAGATCTTACATTAATATCAGAATATAAATCATAGTCCAACTTTGAAAAGTTCCATAGTATTTAAAAGTTCAAGTTCTTGGGCTGAGCTATTTAAAAGTCCGAATTCTTAAGCTGAGCATGGTGGTGCACACTTTTAATCCTAGCCCTCAGGAGGCAGAGGCAGGTGGATCGCTGTGAGTTCAAGGCCAGCCTGGTCTACAAAGTGAGTCTAGGACAGCCAAGGCTACACAGAGAAACCCTGTCTCCAAAAAGAAAAAAAAAAAGTCCTAGTTCTCTATTTAAATCTAGCATCTCTTAACTGTGAGCTCCTGTAAAATCCAAAATAAGTTAAATATTTTCTTACTCTAACAGAGAAGAACCAGTACACAGTTGTAATCAGATCAAAGGAAACAAAAACTCAACAGTATAAATAGTTCAGTGTCGACATCTGGGATTACTCCTGATCTTCTGGGCTCCTATGGCCTTGGATAGTCCCGTGTCTCCAGCTCTACCACCCATAGCGCACACACAACTAGTCTCATAGACTAGGCTAGCTCCACGGCACACCTGCCGCTGTGCTTGGTAGTCACCCCAATACCCTTGCATTTCCAGTCTGTTGGGGTCTCCACTGAAACAGAGACTGCACCTTCACCAGTAGCCTCCTGGCCTCTTTTAAGGAACTCCAGCCCTGCCACGTGGTGCCAGACCTCAGCTTCTCTTCATGACCCCTTCGGTCCTGCAGTGCCCGTGCTATCAAAATCAGTACAACCGTATGGGAAACTCTTACACACTACCAAGTTTACGTGCCAGCTTGAGACGCAGCCCCTGGAGCACAGCCTCTGCGTAGTAACCTTGAGACAATGCTCCTCTGTCTCACTGAGGCTGCCGTCATAACTCAGCGGATTTCTCAGCCACAGCTAACTAGCATCCATTATCCCAGTAAGGAAAAGCTTTCACTTCCATGGATTCTGATTATAACGTGTCAAACAAAACACTCTGATCCTCTCTGCTTCCCTCCGAAACATCACAGGCAGGACCTCCATAGTCTGCGCGGCTCTCAATACATGTAGCTTCCAAACTCTCACAAAACAGCCTGTTAAGCTTCGAGCACTCCGTGGACTTTGCAGACGAACTCTCCAAATACTTCCTCAGTCCTCACAAACTGTACGTGGTCGGCTCTGTCACAACAATAGGCTTCTCCCAGACACCTCCTTCTTCGTCAGCTTGGTTTCTGCTGCTGTGACAAAAAAGCACGATCAAAAGCGACTTAGGGGGAAATGGCACATTTGGCTTACAACTTACAGCGCACTGCCCAAGGCAAGAACTCCAGGTAAGAGTCAAGCAGGAACCGGGAAGCAGGAACCGGGAAGGGATGTTGGTTATTGTCTCTCTTCCTCTGGCTCGTTCAACTACCTTCATGTAGAGCCCAGGCCCAACCTGACCAGGGGTTCACTGCCCATAATGGCTGGGCCTTCCCTATACCCATCACCAATCAAGAAAGTGCCCCCCCAGGAGACAACTTCCTGAACAGAACACCAACAGCCCAGGCATTAATGTCAACAATTAATAAATGGGACCTCATGAGGCTGAGAAGCTTCTGTAAGGCAGGTGACACGGTAAAGAGAACAAAGCGACAGCCTACAGACTGGGAAAAGATCTTCACCAACCCCACATCTGACAAAGGTCTAATATCCAAAATATATAAAGAACTCAAGAAATTAAATACCACCAAACCAAATAACCCAATCGAGAAATGGGGCATGGAACTAAACAGAGAATTCTCAACAGAGGAATATCAAATGGCTGAGAAACACTTAAAGAAATGCTCAACCTCCTTAATCATCAGGGAAATGCAAATCAAAACAACGCTGAGATTCCATCTTACATCCATCAGGATGGCTAAGATCAAAAATTCAAGCGACACCACATGCTGGCGAGGATGTGGGGAGAGAGGAACACTCCTTCATTGCTGGTGGGAATGCAAACTAGTACAACCACTTTGGAAATCTATCTGGTGCTATCTCAGAAAAATGGGAATAGGGCTTCTTCAAGACCCAGCTATTCCACTCCTTGGAATATACCCAGAAGATGCTCCAGCACACAGCAAGAAAATTTGCTCAACCATGTTCATAGCAGCCTTATTCATAATAGCCAGAACATGGAAACAGCCTAAGTGTCCCTCAATAGAAGAATGGATAAAGAAACTGTGGTACATATACACTATGGAATACTATTCAGCTATAAAAAACAAGGAATTCCCAAAATTTGTGGATAAATGGATTGAGCTAGAAATGATCATAATGAGTGAGTTAACCCAGAAGCAGAAAGACTCAAATGGTATATACTCACTCATATCTGCATATTAGCCCAACAGGCATGTCCCACGAAAGCCTTCACTTACCAGGAAACTGCGACAGAGGAGAGGACATTCTAGTGGGACTCTAGATGAGAGAATCATGGGAGAAAGGCAAAGTAGAAGGACCCAGAGGGTCCTAGAAGCCTACAAGTAGAACATTATGATAGGCAGATTTGGGCACAGGGGTCCCGCTCAAACTAAGGCACCAGCCAAGGACAATACAGGCGGTAAACCTTAAGCCCCTACCCAGATCTAGCCAATGGACAGAACACTCTCCACAGTAGAGTGGAGAGTGGGATATGACTTTCTCACATACTCTGGTGCCTCACCTTTGACCATGTCCCCTGGACGGGGAGACCTGGTGGCAATCAGAGGAAGGACAGCAGGTTACCAAGAAGAGACTTGATACCCTATGAGCATATAGAGGGGGAGGTAATCCCCCTCAGGAACAGTCATAGGGGAGGGGAATAAGGGGAAATTGGGAGGGAGGGAAGAATGGGAGGATATAAGGGATGGGATAACCATTGAGATGTAACAAGAATAAATTAATAAAGGAGGAAAAAACAAAAAACAAAAAACAAAAACAAAACAAAAACAAAAAAACAACAACAAAAAAAAAAGAAAAGAAAAGAAAGTGCCCCCCAACACACCCACGGGCCAATCCCATGGAGGCGATTCCTCAAGTGAGGCTCCCTCTTGCCAGGGAACTCTCATTTGCATAGAGTTGACAAGAACTAGTCAGCACAAGGTACCAATTCTGAAAATCATCTGTAAAGTTTGCTGTTGTGATTATTCTCGGTTGGCAGTCAGGCTACATCTGGACATGTCTGAGCATACCTGTGGGGGGACGTTCTCGATTGAATCATTCAGGATGGGAAGATCCACCTTAAGCCTGGGCCACACTTCCTGATGGACATGGAAGAAGGATGTGCGCTCTCTCTCTCTCTCTCTCTCTCTCTCTCTCTCTCTCTCTCTCTCTCTCTCTCTCTCTCTCTCTCCATGCCCTTGCTCTCACTGGCAACTTCATTTTGTAAGGCTCTCTCTCTCTCAGCCTAAGCCTGGGAGCGTGACCCAGACAAGCTTTGGAAAGTGACCCAGAAAGAATTGAAGGCCAGTTTCAGTGATAAAGGTGGCCAACCGAGATAAACAATTTCAACTAAAGTAAGCAATTCTCAGAAAAATACCATCTGGAAATTCTCTGGAAACTCCCCAACACCCCTCCCTGCCAAGAATGGCCCCCAAGACCAACGACCCCTGCAATAGCCAGTAACATTTAGACAAGCACCCCTAGCCAATCCTAACATAGGGCACACAGCCCCTCCTAACCTTTGTGGTTTTAGCCTTTAAGAGTAGCCTGTAACAGTGACTCGGGGTGCCTCCCTCCTGAGTGAGTACTGAGGTCCCCTGACGCGTCAGCAATAAACCTTGTGCTTTTGCATCAAAGCACTGTGGTCCTTGAGTGGTCTCTCTCGACGACCCCCTACCCGAGTGGACTCTAGGGTCCAACAATTTTTTCGCTGGTGTTCGAGCTTACTTTTTGGGCGATTCCAATATATGTTGAAGGCCAGCTGAGACATCCAGGCTTGCGGACTAAACATCGGCTGGATAGTTAGACTTTCCATTGGTAGACAGCCATTTTTGGAATAGCTAGACCACAGCCTATAAACCACTGTAGTAAATCCCACGTGTGTGTGTGTGTGTGTGTGTGTGTGTGTGTGTGTGTGTGTGTGTGTGTAGGTAGGTAGGTAAGTAGGTAGGATTTATATATAAATGTATGTAATTTTATATAATGATTAATATATATTCTTCTTGTCAATTTTGTTCTTCTAGATCTAGAGATCCCTCACTAACACACTCACTTTCTAGTTTATGGGGGGAATTTTCTTAAAACTTCAATGTCTACACAGTCCAATGGAAAGAATGTTTATGGTCCCCCAGAATTCATAATGTTGAAGTCCTAACTCTGGTATTAGAGGGAGCATACTTAGCAAAGGTATTGGGTCCTTGTGGTGGGATGTATGCCCATACCAAAGCAACTTTCAGAGAAGCCCTGTCCCTTCAGCCATGTGAGGACACCATGAGTGGAAGCCACGTAAGATGCAGAAAGTGGGGTCTCCACAAACCCTCATATGTTATTGTCTCAATCATTGACTTCCTGATTTCCAAAACTGTGAGAAATTAATTTTTGTTCTCTATACACTACTTAGTTCATGATGGATTGTTGGGGGTTTTTTTAGATTTATTTCTTTATTTTGTACACAGTGCTCTGTCTGCATGTACACCTGCAGGCCAGAAGAGGAGGGCACCAGATTACATCATAGATGCTTGTGAGCAACCATGTTGCTCACTGGGAACTCAGGATCTCTGGAAGAGCAGCCAATGCTCTTAACCTCTAGGACATCTCTCCAGCCCTTATGGTGGATTATTACGCATGCCTAAATGGTCTAAGACATAAAGAATCTGGCATTCTGTTTCATGACTGCTAAGCCATACTTGTAACCTGCTAGCTACACACTAGAAGCCTAGCCCACCAATTGATAAGTGATCCTTTGTTATTTTATTATTTTTCGTATATGAGTGTTTTGTCTGCTTGTATGTCTGGACACATGTGTGCCTTGCACCTGCAGAAACCAGAAGAGGGCATCCCAGCTCCTGGAACTGAACTGAAGCTACAGACAGTTGTGAGCTACCCTATGGGTGCAGGAATTGGACCCAAGTCCTCAGAAAGAGCAGCCAGTGCTTTTAACCACTGAAACATTTCTCTGGTCCTGAAAGATCCTTTAAGAATAATCTAAAACACTAAAGTTTCCCGCGCCTTGTAAGATCCTGAAACACCCTTTTGGAGACTTGACCACCAACCCCTCAAGAGCACAAGATTGCTTTTCCCTTGTCAGGCTCTGAAAGCCAGAGCCACCATGCATTCCCAGCCGCTCCACAGCACAGGCGCATCTAATGTCCAGCGTGCATCTGACCTAAGCCATGGGCACCAGTGCTCATCCTTCAGAGCTAAGTTAGGGCATTTACATGCTGAAAAGACCCAGCATGTAATGTTTCCATGGCATTCCTGTCTTGACGCTTTAATGTTATGTATGACTCTTACTTGGTAGCCTAAGATACAGATTTCCATTTTCCTCAAACAGCCTGTCAGATTTCATTAAATCAGATTATTAGTCATTCTCCCTTTTCTCTCATCGAGAGAAAAAAAATGGAAGGAAAAAAATAAAATAAAATAAGAACAACCCAATGCAGCAGTATAGGAGAATAAGACATTTCAAAAGTCAAGGATGGAAAGGAAGCTTGTCTGTTCCATTCGCCCTTAAATGTGCATGGCACCATTCCATGGCCTGGAGTTCTGGGCAGAATAAAGAGAGAAAATACTGAGCACCAGAATTCTCTCTCTGTGTGTGTGTGTGTGTGTGTGTGTGTGTGTGTGTGTGTGTGTGTTTTCTAAGTGTAAATATACTTTGACCAGCTGCTCCATAATAGACTACATCCTTAAACTATGAGCCAAAATAAGACCTTCTCTCCGTAAGTTGCTTTTGCCCAATCTCTTGTCACAGTAGAGACAAGAGTAAAAAAAAAAAAAAAGTAGTTAACACATGATTCTACTCTGATGATCTATTGTTGAGAGAAGTTTGGTGAGGGCTGCTCAAGACCTGTTGGATTCTTTTCACAATTCCCTAAGAATCTACAGTTTCAAAAATAAGTGTACTGGATTTTGTTAGCTTTCTTGCTTGTTTGCTTATTTCAGAAATTTGAGGGTCAGATGAGTTACTGTACCTTGGGACTCAGGAAAATGGGAGTATGGTTCTAGGAATACTGTGCTGGCAAGAAGGGTGTTTTGGCCGGGCGGTGGTGGCACACACCTTTAATCCCAGCACTCAGGAGGCAGAGGAAGGTGAATCGCTGTGAGTTTGAGGCCAGCCTGGCCTACAAAAGAAAGTCCAGAACAGCCAGGACTGTTACCCAGAGAAATCCTGTCTCAAAAAAAAAAAAAAAGTGGCTCTGCTACAGTGAGAAGTAGCAGAGAACTGGGCAGAATGAAGGGCTTATATATGATTTCTTTGGTGGAGGGAAGAACTTTCCAGAGTAGTCTAGAAGGGATAACTTGGCTTAATCTGAGAGTAAGGTAAGATCAAGGACTGGCGGGATTTTTTTCCTGTAGGGCAGGGCCTGGCCACTCTGCTCCCTCCAGGCTGAGAACAGCCATTACAGGGGGTCTTCCATTGGAGCCCCTCAGAGACAGGGCCTGGTAGAGATCCTGAGACAGGACTTACAAGGAGACTCTACTCACCAGAGGGAAAGTCATCCCTGCTGCTCAAGTTGATGTGAACAGACAACATTCATAATTCAGCTTAAAATGATTACCACATATGTGAAGATGACATCATTCATAGCCATTTAATTGTTCCTTGAAAGTGAACTATCACACTCAGGAGGCAGAGGCAGTCAGATCACTGTGAGTTCAAGGCCAGCCTGGTCTACAAAGTGAGTCCAGGATAGCCAAAGATACAGAGAGAAACCTTGTCTGGGGAGGAAGAGGAGAAAGAAAGTGAACTATCTTATTGGACCATGATCTCAGGCGTAGGTACAGCTGCCTTTCACCTTAAAGATAAGCATGGAGACAACCTTCCCTTCATGAAGGCTTGAGGCTTGCTGGCCATGAAGTGTTAGCTCATAGAAACTTTCCAAACCTCCATAAAGTTGAGACTATGAGGATAAAGATCGCTTGAACATTCCTTGATTATGATGACAATAAAAAAGATCATGTCCCAGCTCATGGATGGAGACATAGAAAAAGTCCTTCGGGACCCTCCCTCGAAGAGAAGAGGTCTGGCACCTGCAGATGCTGATGGATTTCGAGATGTATTTAGATCAACCTATGTCTTGGTGGGAAAGAAGCTATGCGTTCATATTCAGTCATTTTTGCCCTATTGAGGCTCTCCATCTACCATCACAAAAAAATTTTTAATTGATTAATACCCTCCTTAGATAAAGAGATCTATCTGTGAGAAACGTCCTAAGAGTCCACGTGAACAATGAGAGCCTGTGTGTGAGAAGGCAAAAGACTCACAAGACTGCAAAGACTGTCAGATACCCACAGGCTGCTGGCCACGGTGGTGCAAGGAGCTAGTAAGGATGGCCTCAGAAGATGCTGGCCCGGAGCTTGACCCCATTGAAGTTGGCCAAGCTGCAATGTAACTTAAAACAATCCTCAGCCTTCCTGTTGCCAAAGCCAGCAGTTCACCAATAATTAAAACTAGATCAAAGGCAGCAGAAGTCAACTCCAACCATGGTTCTCCTTAGCTCCAGCCAGACGAAGGCTCCACCTGGACACCATAGTGAGCGGAGCTGATCGAACTGACAGGAAAGTAGCTACGCTTTGATTATCAGCTATGGAAGAACCAAAGATCTACAAAGGTTACAGTAACTTGATGCCTGTACTCAAACTCACTCTAATTCAAACTCCACCACAACCATCAACAGCAGCTAAACTGCCCAGGAAACAAAAGATCAAGCTGAGTTCTGGAGTTTATTTGGCATGAAGGAGAGCAGCCCAAAGACACAGTCCAGCCCTTGTTCTTAAACTTGGGGAGTTATGGGACCTCTACTTTAACCAATTCACTCTAGACATAAGAAAAAAATAGTCAGTGTTTATTATCTTGGCTATTACGTTTCTCATAGTGAATATATCAAGTCATACTCTGGTTCCTGTTTGAATTAAGTCAATTCCTCGGTAGTTCAGAGCCAGGCTGTCTGGGTTGAAATCCTAGCTCTACCCTCACTAGTTCTGGGGTTTGGGATACCATCACTGACTTGCTATGAACCTTGGGCAAAAAATCCTCATGTTTCTGAGGCTCCTTCTATTTTGTTTGGTTTGTTATTGTTGGTTGGTTGCTGGGGTGTGTGTGTGTGTGTGTGTGTGTGTGTGTGTGTGTGTGTGTGTGTGTGTTGGGTTTTGTTTGTGGTTTTGTTTTGTTCTTGTTTGACAGGTGGGAAAGTATAGTAGGCAGCTACTTTATAAGGCTCTTGAAAGCATCAACAGAAGCTGCATGCTAAATCACATAGATCACCCCTGCACCCAGTAAGAACGACATAATAACAATCATCACCACTGAGAAATTTGGAAGGACGTAAGACAGACTCTTATCCCTCTAGAAAATGCATTAACCTCCTGCCTTTCTCACTAGCAGATCCAACCTGACAAGTAAGCCAGTTTCAGTGACTTCTCATAGTTCCACATTGTAGGCTAGCTTAGTGATAAAGGACACAGGCCAATGCCAAGTCCTGCCCAAAAAAATCTGTCATGAGACCGAAGGCAGAGAAACAAGCTATTAAGTCAGTTGTTTCTGCTGCATCCGCTCCCGCATGGAGTAAAAAGAGCTGCTGGTGTTGGGGAGATGGCTCATCTACAACTCCAGCAGAGTTTGGCTTCCAGCACCCACACTATGTTGAATAAGACAAATGGACAAGAACGAAGTGCAGTTCCCCGTCACCAAAGGCCTGCGAGGCACTGTACACTATTTCCGAGCTCCTGATACCTGCAGCATGGTCACCTAGGAACTAACGGGGCAAGAGGGAGTCCACCTCTCCTGTTTCAGAGAGACGTGGAAGGAAATCGAACTACAGAGATCACGCCTGCCCATGACCAGAAAAGGGATGTCTCCATCACAAAGAACCACTAGCCACTTGGGAGGAAAAAGTGATTATTAGTGAAAAGTGCTTTCACTAATTTGCATGGTAGCAGAGAGCTGGTAGTGGTGAGTGTGTCTTATGGAACAGTCACATATGGGTAAAGATTAAAAAAAAAGAAAAGAAAAGAAAAGAAACCTGAGCAGAAATAAGTGGGATTGTTCAGGAAACAAGAAAGTACACTCTTTAAAATCACCACTTCAGTACTAAAATGGCTGAAATCTGAGAGTATTTTTGTACAGGAAAAGGGTGGAAAAGTCACAGATCTGTCCACTAAAATGGTTTCTGTGGACCCCAGCAAAGATGACACTGGCATCTTCCTCCCTATCTAGGTGGTGCTGTGGAATGGACAGTGCTGTGAAGACAGACTCACTGCTTCCCACTGCGCTAGAGAAACTTCACAAAACTCCACACAACTCTTTAAACGATAGACCACACCGAACTTGCCAAAGAGAAGCACCCACCCAGATGGGAGTTGGAGAGCGCTTTTCCACTTTACTTTACAATGACTCAAACGCTGATGGATACAACAGTGGGGCATTGGAAGGGGCGGGAATGCTGGTGCACCCCGCGTATGCAACATACGGAACAAGTTACTGAAGACTCTCTTAGGAAACCCTGGTCCTTGCGGGGGTTTGTTACAGCTGAGTCTGGGATAACACAGAGAAGATTGAGGGTGGGGCGGGGGGTGGGGGAGGGGGCAGGAGGGATTGCAAAATAGGATTAAGATGAAACAAAGCAGAAGAGAACTGTTGGGCCTGGGAAACTTTCACCTTCCCTAAAATGATTGATGTGCTTATAGAGAGCTAGACTGGGCTTGATTTCTGGAGGTGAAGTTGCTGGCGGACCTGCATGAATCTGTCATGTCTGCAGGAATTCTGGGTAAATACGTTGTCCTGGGTAGAGGCAATACGGACATTCACACTGATGAGATCCAGCACTTAGGTGGGGCAAGCCACTGCTCACCCCCACGTGCAAGCACAGGACTCTGCACTGAAGGAGAAGGAGCGAGGCAGAAAAAGTAGAGGAAGGAAAGAGGGGGCAACACGAGGGGGAAAGCGGCTCACGTTTTGCCATGCTCTAGTTTGTCGATCTTAGTCTGCTTCATATGGTTTGTCGGTTTCAGAAGCCAGAGGAGAGCCAGCTACTCCTGAAAGCCCTATATAAGGTCAAAGCAAGATCAAACCGGTGCGTTTCGTAATCACTGGGGCCAGAAAGGGTTGAGCGGCCCCAGAAACAGCCTGCCAAGCCAGTGGCGGCTTATCTACTGGTCCTGGGGAAGGCAGGTGCTAGGATCTTTCAGGAGATAAGTGCAAAATCATGTATTGTATACAAGGCTTTGCCTGGGGAAACACAAAAGCTGTCTATTCACCTCAGATAGAGAGCCCATGACAGACCAAAGTATGGATACCACCAAAGTCCAATTTTTATTGGGATGACTTACAAGAATATTGTTGAGGGGTAACTTACAGGATCAGAAATGACTCATAGAAAGGCCCACCCCAGCAAGTGACAGTTCACAAAAGCTGGGAACCAAGAGCACACTGCAGAAAGGTCAACAGGTTGCAGAGTGTCCTTTCCAAGTGACAGGGTTTATCTAAACCTCTTCCAGGCAGTTAGGCTGGTCTCTGCCTCTTCCAGATGTTTGTCTGGTCTCAGAACCTTCTTTGCAGCTCAGCCTGTCTGCGAGTGACTCTCAGCAGCCTTTACTGTTTACTTTTGGGGAGTGAATTGGATCAGTCTCAGGGACCTCCTGGCGCTATTTTGAGTTGCTTACCTTCTGTCTTAAAGGAGCTTCCGTACAGGATGGGATGTTTTAGTCTCAGATAGTGCTACGCAACACCATAGCATGCTGCTGAGTGGTAGGCAGTGGAAGAAAAAGTCAAAGAACTGTTGGCTCGCTGAGTCCGAGGTCCAAAGAGACAGCCCACGGTTAACCAGGAAGCTTCGCAAAGAATTGCGGTCCATGGAAGGATCATGAAACTGAAGCATCTGGGCATGCTCCTGACTCTTTAGCTATAACCACACAGGATGAGGTAGACTAGGGTGTATATGCTCTCTTAAGATGTAAGATAGACTCTTCTAGTTTATACTTCCATACAAAAGTTAAGTGCCTTTTGATTAAGCTTTTAATTTAGAGTGGATATGCATGTGTGCTGCCTTGTTATATAAAATATGCATTTTCTTTTTCTTTGTAGCAGGATCTCACCACACAGCACAAATTTGCCCCAAACTAATGGTTCTCTTACCTCACCCCTCCAATTGCTGAAATTACAGGCATGTGATACATTCTCTAGTTAAAACACTCATTTCAACCATTATTAAAAAACACACACACACACACACACACACACAAAATTGGACCAAGAGCTGGCTCATTGTGTAAAGCGCTTGCCACACAAGCCTGATGACCTAAGTTCAATTCCAGCCCTCATGAAAGTT
Organism: Acomys minous; assembly: GCF_964271855.1. Taxonomy (NCBI): domain Eukaryota; kingdom Metazoa; phylum Chordata; class Mammalia; order Rodentia; family Muridae; genus Acomys; species Acomys minous. Next base: position 120,457,099 of record NC_140483.1, read on the forward strand.
GTCCTCCGACACACACACACACACACACACACACACACACACACACACACACGCACACACATAATAATAATAATAATAATAATAATAATAATAATAATAATATGATAATAATTTAATTTTTAAATAGATTTATTAGCAAAGTACCAACATAAATAAATAATATGCCAAGATTCTGGAATATACAGTCAGACATGAACTCACATCGTTCACTGGGGGCCTGTTGCCCTTACATCATAGGAGAAAGTGATAGGAAAGAGTGAAAGGAGGAGATCTGCAGATGATGCTGTTTCGCTTCCTGTCTTGGACTGGAAGTATCTCATAACCCTGTGCTTTCCCTTTGTAAATTAGCCCCATATGCTCAGAGTGCACACTATTAAATATCCCAATATCTGTCCCTTGCTTCTTCTCTAGGTCCCAACTTCGTTCATTCAATCATACACACCCCAGATGTCCTAGTGAAAACTACTCCGCGCTCCACTTCAGGAGTAGATCCTGTCTGGTTATGCCAGCAACAGTATCCCTACCCTTCTGTGCCAGTAATTGGCTCAGGAACCACTGAGTTGCTTTGGGTTATGCCGTGTGGGCGGGCATACGTAACAAGGAGAGAACTTCTCGTCTGCACGTGATGGGGAGATTTTTCTTATTGTAAGCTGAGGATAAATAATGAGTTAGGTAGCCCCAAGTGCTACTGACATGAGAGAGTAGCCTTGAATGGAACTGATGCATTGATGGCATCAATTGAATTACCTACACCCTCTCCAATCTGTTCATTAATAGTCCTGAGATGCCTACATGGCTGGATTGAGAGCTGAGACAATCGTAACTTACTTTATTGTTTAACTCTGTTCTGACTGGCCTTCCTACTGCTTGCACCTGACTAAATGACTGTGTAGCAAGGCCAAGGTGAGGATTAAACTAGATATTCTGTCGGAAAATAGTCTATAAAGGACAAAGTAAATGCATAGTTTCTACTAATTACACAGAATGGATTTTTAGTAACAATCCTTAAATGTTGCAAACCTCACCTTCTCTACTCTGGGATAACCTTGTCTTCTTTCCTGGCCACTGAGCAGAGATATGTATTCACATAATGCTTGGTGTATTATTCACACTTAATAAATACAAAATAATGTTGTGTTAACTACCAAATTGCCACCAGATTTTGGTTTGGTTTGGTTTGGTTTGGTTTGGTGTTTTGAGACAGGGTTTCTCTGTGTAGCACTTTCCAGACCAGGCTGGCCTCGAACTCAGCCACCAGATGTTCTTAAGGCTGTGGACTCTTCAGGTGAAGCTGATCACACACAGTAATAGTTTACTTATTACTGTCGAGGTTCCTGCTCTGATGGAAAGGTTATCACAGGACTCTGGAGTCCAGGAACCACAGAGCTCTGAGGGGAAGCCTCCTTAGCAGAGGTGTTGCCTCCCTGAGGGAGGACGTGCCTGGCTGAGCTGGAGAGCTGCAGTGTAACAGCCCTGCCTCACTGTTCCTCCTCTTCAGCGCTGCAGCGTCCAGGAGGCAGGATCCCCGGCTGAGCTCACGAGCTCAGGAGCCTCAGCCCTAATCCACTTCTTTGCTTCTTCTCTTCTCAGATTCTCTGCTTCCTGGCTTCTTCTGGTGAGAGTGTCGTACCTGGCAGCAAATCTCACAGAAGAGATTTATTAGGAGGGACAAATCCAGGGTTTAGAGGGACAAATCCAGGGATGGCTGCCTCTGCTCCTGAGAGAAGACAGCAGGGAACTGAACAGTAGGCAGGGCTTATATAGCATTTCTTGGGGAGGGGGTGGGGGGGCAGACATGGAGATTTACAGTGTGAGGGTTGGTGGGATTTCAAGACCTGAGCTTGAGGGAGCTCAGGGATTGGTGGGATTTTTCTTGTAGGGTGGGGTCTGGGAACCTCCCCACCCCCCCCCCCACCTCTGGAATGACTGTTAGAGCCTGGCTGTTGGAGCTCCTCAGGCAGGGCCTGGCCACTTTCCTGCCTTGAGCGTTTACAAAGTTTACAATGCTTATGGCAGGAAGGCTTTCCTTGCCACTTGAGTCAGTGTGAATAGCCAACAATTACATCAACCATCTCTGTAATCCTGAGAGTGGACTGTTGCTGCCCTGATTAAGAGTCAATGCTTACTGTGCTTACTATGTGGTCCCTAAGGCTGTGTCCGGAAAGAGCCAGCATCCAGATGATTCTCCATACAGCATCATCTTGATTTACTTTGTTCAAAGGATAAAGTTCAACATCCAGAAACAAGATGTCAAAAAAATGAAAAAGTTTCCGCAAATGACAACAAATGCCGGTGAGGATGTGGACAAAGAGGAGCCCTTATCCACTGCTCGTGGGAGTGTAAAGTGGGGTATCCATGGTGAAAATCAGTATAGAGGTGTCTCAAAAGACTAAAGATAGAACGACCATATAACCTACCTAGATAAACCACTCCTCGGTGATCTTCGACAGAGGTACTTGCGCATCCGTGTTGATTGATGCTCTGTTCATAATAGCAAGAAAATAAGGTGAACAGATGAATGGATAATAGAAGTGTAGTGCATATAGGTAAATTTTCAGGAAAAATGGATGGAACTAGAAAGCATTGTCTTAAGCAAAGCAACCGAGGCTCAGAAAAACAAACACTATGTGCTTTCCCTCATATGTGGATCATAGCTTCTAATAAGTACGTATATTTGGTGGGAGTAAATGTGCGTAAAATCCAGGAAACTAGAAAGGAGGCACAAGATATGGAAAGGAGGGTTGTGGGAGGGACCTGGGACACATATGATGTGACAGTGGAGGGGGGAGCACTGGGACAGAAGGGCACAGCAGGGAAGAGGGCAAGGAAGTGCGAGGAAGGGGAAACTGACCAGAACTGGGTATAAAAATGCCATAAGGAAAGCTTTGTAGGCTAAGCGCAATGTTTTATATTTTAAGCCAAAGGGAGAATTTTTTTTTTTAATTTGTAAAGACCAGGAGAGGGCTGTGAGATGGCTCACTGGGCGAAGTAACAGCTGCGCAAGCATAGCCCGGAGCTTAGGTGTTCAGCACCTCCCTCAGCGCTGGGAGAGTGGGGACAGGTGGGTCCTAGGAGCTTCAAACTCAGTGAGAAAGCTTGATGCAAGAAATGATGTGAAGATGACAGAGGACATGGGTCTCCAGCCTCCATGTGCTCATGCACAAGTAAAGCCATCCATGCACACATGTGTACACACACGATTCCACAACATACACACACACTAATACATTTTTAGTTTAAAATATTAAAGGGTCTTTTTTTTTTTTTTTTTGGTTTTTGGTTTTTTAAGACAGGGTTTCTCATGTAGCTTTGGCTGTCCTAGACTCACTTTGTAGACCAGGCTGGGCTCCAACTCACAGAGATCCACCTGCCTCTGCCTCCCGAGTGCTGGGATTAAAGGCGTGCGCCACCACACCTGGCTGAAGTGTCTTTTTTAAAAGACTAGAAAAAAATGAACCCAAGAAGTCCTAACTTCATAATTTTTTGAGTTTTACTTACAAAATATCACATTCATGTTATTTTTCTCTTTTACTTTCTCTAAAGATTCTTATCCATGCCCATTTTAATAATCGTCATGCTTTAGTCTTTTGACTTACCTAGATTTTAAAACTACATGCACAAAGGCTACTGGGAAAATCTGTTAGTAACCAAATGTACTTCAGATGAACTAAAGTATTTTTTAAAAGCATTAGAGTATGCGTGCACACATACACACCTGCATGTAATCAGGAAATGACAGTCATGATAAGCGCAGCACTGATAAGAAACCAATAACAAGTAGAAGGACCACATGGGTACTTGTCATGCACATGAAAGACTCTGATTAGCATAGAATTATTTTTCAATTCTTTTATTTCCAAAAGAATTAAGAATATATAAAAAGAGGATTCTGGGAAGATGTCAAAGTAGGAAGTACCAGTAAATTGTCTCTCCACCCAGATGATACATGCATTAGAAGAACCGATGTAACCATTAAGAACTCTGGCATCGATCAGCTTCTGGAAACTTCCATGGGAAGATTTAGATGTAGACAATGAAGTGGAGTAATGGAATGAGCCAATGCTCAAATCCAGGAAGGCACCAAACACTTGCAGAGAAAGGGAGTAGAGAGTGTTAGACCTTAGACAAGTGTGGCTCATATGGCATCACTTCTGACTGACAGTACTTACTGTGCCCTCCCACCCGACCACACCCCCCAATACCCCACACCCCCACAACCCCTGTGCAGGGTATGTGTGCTTTCTGTGACTGATAGCACTTACTGTGCCCTCCCGCCCGACCATGCACCACCCCATTGCCACCACCCCCACCCCCATCCCCGTGCAGGGTTTGTATGCTTTCTGTGACTCAATAACCAGTGCAGCACCATCCACCTCCTCTCTCTTCTCAGCAGGGATCCCTAGGAGCCCTTTGACTTGTCCCTTCTTCTCTATTAGATCTAACTACCCTCCCTAGGGCTCAAGCAAGTCTCTGCCATATGACTTAGTTCTAGAATAATGAAACTCACCCTTCTCTGCTTCGCCCAGTGTTTACAGTTCTAATTTTTTTTCTTTCTCTTTTATTTAATCAGCTTACAGCCTGATCCCAGACCATTCTCATTTTGTAACAGAGAGAAAAGTGACCCCAAAGATAAATTATGAATTTAAAAATCCACCTTCAGGGGCTGGAGAGATGGCTCAGAGGTTAAGAGTACCGAGTGCTCTTCCAAAGGCCCCGAGTTCAATTCCCAGCAACCACATGGTGGCTCACAACCATCTACAATGATATCTGGTGCCCTCTTTTGACCATGCCTACCTCCTGCCTCCTCGGGCCCACTGTATCTTTCTCACTGCGGTTGATGCTAATATATTCATTTGGGTAGAAAATGTCAGAAACGGTTCTACACTCTTAGCACCTATGTGAAAGCTTGCCTTCTGAGCAAATGACCAAAGCCCAGGAGCCACCTACCTGTCGGGAGCTGCTGTTACCCAGGTGGCAACCCTGAACCTAGTCCTCCCAGACAAACACACGGGAGGCAATGAAAATGGTCTAGCAAGCACAAGAGTGTCTAGTGGGGTGACAGGTTTTATCTCGACAGCTACGAAGACTACAGAGGAGCATGCCTTCAGAATATGTCTGTGGATCAAGTACACCTGACTCTTGCAGGAGCTCCGGAGGCCTGTTAACCTGGCATTGCTATCGTTAAGCAGCAAGGCTCATTGCTGGCATCTGACACTGGACACATTAACAGCAAAGGGGTTGAAGGAGGAGGAGAGAATCCGTTTGACAGTTTTGGGGCTTTGTTTTGTTTTGTTTTGCTTTGTTTTTTAAGAAAGGCTCTCTTATTTCTCAAGCCGTTTGAAATCGTGCCAGAGAAATACTTGGTTTCAGCATTCTTCAGCTCCACACAACGCTGCTGAAAGTGGAGTTCCCCACACGTGAGGATGTATTTCAGAGCCAGAGTTTTGTCAAGACGTTCCAAGCCTGCGGGCTCCTGATTCTTTTTCAAACTGCCAAGATGATAGAATCCCAGTGAGAATCGTGATGGGTCTAAACTCTCCACAGCTGTGAGAGACGAATGTACAAACTCCAACAGAGATTCTCCACGTACTGGACTGGATTTACCTACATGACACTGCCTGATTCCAGGACCACTCGGAAGAACCAGAGCAGCTAAAAACGACGCTCCGCGTCTTCCCCGACATCGATGCTGGGAGGCTTGTAGCATCCTCCAGGAAAATGCCTCCCTTTCGCCAGTGCCACCAGCAGTGGCCATGTATTTTGCAGGACTGTGGCGTGTCAGGAGAACAGCAGGGCTGGGAAATTAAACCTAAGTATGTGGGAATTCAAAGAGGCCCTGCAACTCATTATGTGAATAGTCAGGGGGGTTATTAAACACCTTGTAACTGAAGGGGGCTGGCCTGAGGCTACAGGGACAACAGAACCAGCTGCCTCGCCACCTCTACCTCATTGAGCAGGGGCTCAGGACATTCTTCAGTTACTTGGAAAAGTCCCCAGGGCCTCGTTTTCTTAATTTGGACACCTTCTTGCCAAAACACTTCTCTGGGCACATGGCACAGACCTAGGGTGCTCCTGACTCTACCTCTGCCACCATGCTCACTCACTCCTCCCAGCCCATCTCCACGCCTTTGGGATTCTCCACCGATGCCAGACCCTCTCTCTTCCAGGGACCTCTACAGCCATAATGCTGAGCAAGGACCCAGAGAGGCTACACACAGCCTCCTTCTCCTCCTTAACTCTGTCTTCCTAAGGTCCTCCCCAGACCTGCCGCAGCAGCCAGCCTCAGCCTCTACTCCCAGCCCATCTCCATCCCCTTGAGACGTGGGTCACATGTGTCACAGACTCAGGGTACCCCTAATTCCATCTCCAGAGCCTTCCCTGAACCCTACTTAAGAAACCCCCAGAGTCCTTCCCCTTCCCCTGCATGCTAGCCCATCACCCCACACACACACACTGAGCTGGTCTGGGACAGCTTTGAGTCTGAACCCAGAGTTCCAACCAGTCTAAGCCTGAACCCTGGGTTTCAACCCTGAGTGGCTCCAACATTGAAAAATAAGCATTATTCATCTGACCTGCTGACAGACTGGGGTAACAGCAACCAAAGTACGAATGCCCACCCAATAAAGGTGAAAGCAGATACCCACAGCAAGAAACACCACGAACGTCCTAACTCCAGATGCCTAGATCCCATCACAAAACCACAGACACGAACATCCAAGACAGCACACCTCCTCCCAAAACCATCCCTATCGCAATATTCCCCAAGAAAAACAGCTGAAGCACAAGACAAGGACTTCAATATAGCAAGTATAAATACATCCAAGAACCTTACTGAGGATAGGGGTAAACGCCTGAATCAAGACCATGAAATCACAAACAGTTGAATGAAAGAATGAAAATAATTCAAGGTATGGAAACGGAATGTAATGAAGGATAGAATTAGCTAAAGAAAAGCAAACTAGAATAAAATTTTAAATGAAAAGCTCAGGAAGTCAAATGAAAAGCTCGGAGAGAAGCTCATCAGCGACTGGATGAAGTGGAAGAGATCATCTCAGGTCTTGAAGACAAACAAGGTAGACAAAATAGATCATCTCTCAGTCAAAAATGTTAACTCTAAAAACTAAAGCATCCAGAAACCCTGGGCACTATGAAAAGACCAAATCTAATAATAATAGGTATTGAGGAAGGACAAGAAATTTAGGTCCACAGCACAGAAAATATTTTTTTTAAAAAAAATCATAGAGGAGCTAGGCATGGTGGCACACACTTTATATCCCAGCACTCAAGAGGCAGAGGCAGGTGGATCTCTGTGAGGCCAACCTGGTCAACAAAGCAAGTCCAGTACAGCCAAGGCTACATAGAGAAATCCTGTCTTGAAAAACCAAAAACAAACAAACAAAAAACCCATCAAAATCTAAAGAAAGACATAGCTGCCTATCAAGGTACAAAAGGCATAAAGAACATCAAGTAGACAGAACCAGAAAAGAAATTCCCCATGACATATAATAAGCAAAACACCAAATGGAAGGCTGGAGAGATGGCTCAGAGGTTAAGAGCACCAGCTGCTCTTCCAAAAGTCTCGAGTTCAAAGAGCACCAGCTGCTCTTCCAAAAGTCTTGAGTTCAATTCCCAGCAACCACATGGTGAAATGAGCTCTGGTGCCTTCTTGTGGTGAGCAGGCATACATACAGGCAGAATACTGTAGAAATAATAAATAAATTAAGAAAAAAACTTGCCTCTTTAAAAAAAAAACACCAAATGGAGAGAACAAAGAAAGGGTAATAAAAGCTACAAAGGAAAAAGACCAAGTCAAGTGTAAGAGGAAGGTCCATGAGAATAATGCCTCACTTTTGATGGAGACTGAAATTCAGAAAAGCCTGGAATGTGGTTCTATAAGCCCTGAGGGACCACAGATACCAGTCCAGACTACCATACCCAGAAGAGCATCCATCATTATTAACAGTGAAAGTAAATTTTATGATTAGAAACAACTTTAAGCAAATTATGCCCACCAATCCAGCTCCACAGAGGACACTAGAAAGAAAACTTCAGTATAAAGAACTTAAGCCACAACCAGCTTACAGTGTCACATCACATTCCATCACTGAGGAGAGTCACTTAAAGTTCTGTCTTCCCAGATGATATAAAAACTAATCAGCAAAAACATACTAGTCATCAGGGAAATGCAAATTAGAACTACTTTGGGATTTGATCTTATCCCAGTGAGAGTGGTCCAGATTAAAATAAATTACACCAGACGCTGGGGAGGATGTGGGGAGATGGGAACATTTACTCATTGCTGGTGGAAATACAAACTGGTACGGCCAATATGGAAATCAGTGTGAAGGTTCAAAAGGCTAAAAACAGATTTACCATAAGACCCAGCTATATACCACTCTTGGATATATACCCAAAGGTCTCTATATCTTACTACAGAGATACCTGCCCATCCATATTCATTGCTGCTACAGTCACAGTAGCCAGAAACTGGGACTAGCCAAGATGTCCATCTACTGATAAATGAAAATGTAGTCCATTTACCCAGTGGGGTGTGTGTGTGTGTGTGTGTGTGTGTGTGTGTGTGTGTGTGTATGTTAAGAAAAACGAAATTTGCAAGTAAATGGATGGAGCTAAAAACAATCATCCTTGATTAGGTAACCCAGACCCCCCCCCAAAAGACAAATATTGTGTATGTAGCTGTTATCTTTTAAATTTTCAAAATGTATGCTATAGTCCACATAACCACAGATGTCTTCGTGTTCTATAGATATGAAGAGATACCATAGCCGTGGCAACTTTTTTTTTTTTTTTAATAAAAATTTAATTGGGGCTTGCTTACTGTTTGAGAGGTTTAGTCCACTGTCATGGTGGGGAGCATGGTGACATGAAGGCAGACATGGTAGCTGAGAGTTCTGCCTCCAAATCTGAGGGCAGCAGGAGAGAGAGTGAGAGCCACTGGGCCTGGCTTGGGGGTCTGAAACCTCAAAGCTCAGCCTCAGTGGCTTACTTCCTCCAACAAGGCCACGCCCCCTAATCCTTCTAAGTAATGCCACTCCCTGATGACTAAGCACTCAAATACATGAGCCTATGAGGGCCATTCTTATTCAACCCACAACACCTAGTAAAGGACCAAGGGTGGAAAAAGGAATCTTCCCAGAAAGGGAATATAGAATATGATTTTTATTTAGGGTTTGATTGCTGTTAAGAGACACCATGACCACACTCGGGAGGCAGAGGCAGGTGGATCACTGTCAGTTTGAGGACAGCCTGGTCTACTAAGTGAGTCCAGAACAACCAAGGCTACACGGAGAAACCATAGTCACACACACACACACACACACACACACACACACATCCGCCTTAGTCTCCGGGCTCCTATTGCTGTGATAAACACCATGACCAAAGCAAGTCAGGGAGGAAATGGTGTATTTGGCTTATGCTTCTGAAAGACCCCCGAAGGGAGACCCTCACTCAAGCCTCAGGATGGCGCGCACCCAAAGACACACAAACGACCGTCTTGCTGTAAACACATGAGACAGTTTATTGGCGGAGCTCCGGATAGACACGTATCTCATGCAGGAGACAGAGGGTTCGACCCAGAAGCCCAGGGGTTAGGGGTTTATATGGGCAAGGGTCGGGGGGAGTGGGAAGTTTTGGCGCGGCCACACACGATTGGTTGTTTCAAACATTTGAACATCAGCAAACTGGGTAGGCAGATCTGGGGTAAGCTCAGACTTAATCACATGGGAACAGTCCTTGGTTCCTGTTTTTCTTGGAACCCGAGGGTAGATGCTTATCTGAGCTAACAACACATCTGGTTAAACTCAAACCTGGAACATTGTGTGCGTGCCTCAGGGGGGGACTAAGCAGACACCATAAGATCGAATGAGGGGTCTTGGCTCATTACTCACTCGACCATGTCCGGTACCTGTTTCTCTCAGGAATTTGTCCTTGTGTATCCTCCCTATCTTTTATGGCCAGCCGGTCCCTGGAACACTCAATAGGCCTTTGTCTCCTAGCTCCACATTCTTTGTGACTTATCATCTGGGACCTTGGGCTAGCATACCTGTCGACCTGCACTTATGAGTTAGAGAGCTCTGCTATTCTGGTTGCTTTAATGCTAACTAAAAAATTTTCCCTTTCACTTCCACATCACTGTTCATCACTGAAGGAAGTCAGACAGAAACCCAAACAGGGCAGGAACCTGGAGGCAGGAGCTAATGCAGAGGCCACGGAGGAGTTCAGCTTGTTGGCATGCTCCTCGCGGCTTGTGCATCCTGCCTTCTTACAGAACCTAGGAACACCTGCCCAGAGATAGTATCCCCCACAGTGGGCTGGGCCCTCCTTCATCAATCACTAATTCTAAACATGCCCTATACAGCTGGATCCTGTGGAGGCATTTTTCTCCATGGAGGTTCTCTCCTTTCGGATGACACTAGCTTGTGTCAAGCCGACATGGAACTAGCCAGCACAAGGTAGAAAGATTCAAAGAGCCAGAAGTAGTACATGATTTCCCAGACACAGCTGGGCTGATACACATAGATACCCACAGAAACTGTGACGTCATAAGACCTGCATAAACTCAAGGCAGACAAAATCCTAGCATGGAGGAAAGGAAGACAACACAAAATCCCACTCCTGGCCAAGAAGCCATTCCCAAATAATAGCTGCTGGGAGGAGGGCAATCCATGGGGTGACACTGAGTATATCAACCACACTCTAGAGTAGGCCTTGTGCTCAGGAGAAGTTGGCTAACACAAATCAGAATCCATGGGGTTTGGTGCCTTTTGTTGTTGTTGTTGTTGTTGTTGTTGTTGTTGTTGTTGTTGTTTAAGAGAAAGAAAGGACATGAAGTTGCAGGGGTACAGGAATTAATGTAAATATATATAGTCACATTACTTTGGAATACTGAGTATATATAATGCCCTATGACGTCCTCCTTTTACCATGTTATTAGATTCCTTGAGGTACTTGCCTATTCTCCTTTATGAA